>NC_092877.1:33281421-33581421 GCF_028372415.1 Notamacropus eugenii | reverse complement strand
GATAGAAAGACAGAGAGAAATAGAAAGACAGAGAGAGACAGAGAGGGAGAAAGAGAGACAGGGAGAGATAGAAAGACAGACAGAGAGGGAGAGAGAGAGGAAGAGAGAGGGAGAGACAAAGAGAGAGAGACAGAGAGATAGAAAGACAGAGACAGAGAGGGAGAGAGAGAGAGAGAGACAGGAAGAGAACCAGGGAGAGAGACGGGGAGAGAGATGCAGTGAGTGCTCAGGGAGAAGGCATGAGTTCTTGTAGTCTTTGCAGAGTCCTCAGGCTCAGTTTACACAATCTCCTTGGTGCTTCCTGGCACAGCCCGCACCAAATAGTAAAGTTGCATCAACTGTCCTCTCCCAACCCAGGAACAGGTTGAGTGTCATCTAGCCCAGGGCTCAGTGACCTCTCTAGTCTGGACAGCCACCCAGAAGGCTGGGCAGTAGACTCAGTGGAGTTCCTGACAGGCCTGAGGCATGAATAGGCATGGCAGAGGATGCAGAGAGGGGAGTGGGGATAACCATCTGACTTATAACTGCTTTAACCATTTCAATTAGCTTATGTACATAGTTACAAGTCTAATTCAATTCAATATACATTAATCTCCAGGCTACTAGATGAAAGGCTTTGTGCTGGGCAAGGGCATATATGAATAGGAATGAAACAGTTCCTGCTCTCAAGGGACTCACATTCCAATGTGGAGATGCACCTTGGATGCAGGTAAATATTATACAACCATGAAAGTAAGAGAAAGAAAAGCAAGATTCAGACAAAGTGCTCTAGGACAATTTCAGGAGTTTAGAAAGATCACTTTCAACGAGGGGGGGAAGTAATCAGGAAAGACTTCAAAGAAAAGATGGTATCTAAGCTGAGCCTTAAACAAAGAACAAAAGATTGTGAAAGGTAGAGATGAAGAAGGACACCTCAGATATCACCTTCATGAATGCACAGTTTCCTCATCTGTAAAATTAGGAAATGGGACTAGATGGCCTCTGATTTCCCTTCAAATTCTAGATCTATAATTTTACATTAGCATAATCCTAAACTGTAAATAGCATAGTGAGTTTAATAAATAACTAGGAGTCCGATTTGGCTGGGCATCTGGGTGGCACAGTGGATAGAGTATTATGCCTGGAATCATGAAGATCTGAGTTCAAATGCAGCCTCTGACACTTACTAGCTATGTGACCCTGGAAAAGTCACTCAACCCTATTTGCCTCAGTTTCCTCATCTGTAAAATGAATTGGAAAAGGAAATGGCAAGCCACTCCACCATCTTTGTCAAGAATACCTCAAAATGGGGGCATAAAGAGTAGGGCATGACTGAAACAATTCAACAAAAATTTGGCTAGGATAAAAGGAAGGCATTAAAAAGGATTGAAAATGCGGATTGGAGCCAGGTTCTAGAACAATTTAAATACTAGGTTGAGGATTCTGTATTTTATACTAGAGACAATAGGGAGTCAGACAAGGTTTCTGAGAACAGGAGTGGTATGACATGATCAGCCATCTCCCTTAGGAAGATTATTTTGGCCGCCACATAGAGGAAAGATTGGAGAGGGGAGAAACTGGAAGGATGGAGACTGTGAGGAGGTTGTAATTATAAGGCATTCACTGATTCCACAACCACTTAGTAAGTATTCGTTATGCTCTATGCTAAGGAAACAAAGGGAAAAAATGCAACATTCCCTACCCTGAATGAGTATGCGTTCTACTGGGGGAAGGAGGGGACAGGGTGGAGGAGTAATATGTAAAATAAGCAAATATGAAAAAAGTAATTGGGAGACAGGAAGAGGGAGGTCCTTAGTAACTGTTTTTGGCTTGTGAACTGAGCTGTAGAGAAAACTAGGCACTCTAACAGCCAGAGGTGAGAAGGGGCACTTTTTAGGCACTGCAGACAGTGCCTTTGTGGTAGAGATGAGAAATGATGCCTTCGGTACAAGGAAAAGCAAAGGGGCCAGTTTGGCCTGGGATGGGAGGGGAGGGAATGAACTGGAATAAGTATTTGTTATGTGCCTACTATGTACCAGTACTGTGTGCCAAGGGCTTTACTAGTGTTATCTCATTTAATCCTCACAAAAATCCCAGAAGGTAGGTGTTAATATCATCCTCATTTTACAGCTGAGCAAACTGAGGCAAACAGAGGTTAAGTGACTTACTTAAGGTCACATAGTTCATAAGTGTCTGAGGCTGGATTGGACGTGAGGTCTTCCTGACTTCTGACGTCCTACAGTTCTCCGCACTATGGCACCCCATACCTGGAATGTAGAGTACATGAAGTAGAGTCCCTGTGTAGTGTCTAGAAAGATAAGATGCAGTCAGATTGTGAAGAGTTTTAAAAGTTAAACTGAGGTGTTTGTGTCTTGTCCTGGAGGCAACAGGAAGGGAAATGAGGTGGTCTGACTAGACCAGGCAAATGCTATTGAGGGTCCGAGAAAGAGTGGTGAAGAAGAGGGGACAGATGCAGGACATGCTGTGGAAGCAAGCCTGAGAGGATTTGGTACCTTAGTCATCTGGGAGAGGAGAAGAAAAGATGAAAGATGACTCTAAGACTAAAAGTAGGAGGTGAAAACATAAGGGATGCAGAGAACAGGTAAAAGGAGCAGTGCAGATGGTGGGGAGTCGTGGAGAGAATACCTGGTTTAGTAGTTCTTACATCAGAGTCTACCCACTCAACTCTTTTCCATTCTTCACTGATGTAATCTATTCATTAACCAAGGAGTTTTTCCACAAGTGTCTGAAGTCTGTTTATTTTTTTTCCTTCATTTAGATTTGGTATATAGCCTGGGTTTGGCCAGGCCATTTTACATATAAGGACACCAAAGTATTACCCAAGATTAAAATTTATTACCTCACCTCAAATTGCAAGCCATTGTTCAGAGACTAAAACAGTCAGAAGTCTCTATGCCCAGCCTTTTACTTATTAGCTGCCTGGTCTTGTCTGCATCCTTCCCTGACATATAGTTGATTGGCCCCTCATTAATGAGACCTTCTTGGGATCTTTCATAAAGACAAGTGACCAGCCCCCTGACAAACAAGGACAAAAACAAAGGGCTGATGCCAGGAATTTGAGGGACCTGGAAAGTCAAGAGTTCACAAAGAGAAAACAGAACCTATGGCCCAATGAGTCAATCCATTTACAGAATTACATACTCATGGAATCTCAGATTTGGAAGGTACTTTGAAGGACATCAAATCCAACTTGTACTAGTTTAACCAACATTTATTAAGTACCTACTATGTGCAAAGGTTGTATACCAAATACATAGTATGAGCAGATGGAAAACAGCATTGTCTCTACCCTCAAGTGTTTGACAAGACAATAGGAGAGATATAGGTTAGATATAGGGCAACTAGGTGGCATAGTGAACACTGGACCTAGAGTCAAGAACACTTGTCTTTATCAGTTCAAATCCAGCCTCAGGCATTACAACCTGTGTGACTCTGAGCAAGTCACTTAACCCTGGTTGCCTCATTTCCTCATCTGTAAAATGAGCTGGAGAAGGAAATGGCAAACCCCTCCAGTATCTTTGCCAAGAAAATCTCAAAGAATCAGAAATTACTTAACAACAACAAAATTAGACATGAGTTCATTAGGAAAAAAATAAAAGTTTAGGTGTTTTGGGCCATCTTGATAAGAGTTAACAGTTGAAAAAATGTTAAGGGTCAACAGTTATAAGCAGCCAAAAAATCTCTAGTGTGATCTTAAACTGCACTAAATTTCCAGGACGAGAGAGGTAAGAATCCCACTGCACTATGTGGGACTGTTCAGACCATATCTGAAATACTGAATTCTTCCATTCTGAGTGTCTTGTTTTAGGAAGGAAATTGACAAACCAGAATGTATGTGCAAGAAGGAAATAGGGAAGGTGAGAGAACCGGGAAGTGCGCCATATGCAAGGAGTGGACGTATTCAGAATGAGGAAGAGAAAGCTTAAAGAGGACAGTATAGCTGATCTCAATTTCTTGAAGAGTTGGCTTACATAGAAGAGGGATGATATTGTTTTGCTTTGCATCAGAGACAGTGGGAAAAGCACTGACTCTGGAGTCTGAAGACCTGGGTACAAATCTTGTCTCTGATACTTATACCTGGGTGACCTTGGGCAAATGTCTTAACATCCCTGGGCTTTGGCATCCCTGTCTATAAAATGGAAAGGTTGACCTCTTTGGCCTCTCAGATTCCTTCCAGCTCTACATCTAGGACCGTAGGGAAAGGTCCTGAGAAACAGTATTGAAAAGAAAGAAATTTCTAACAGTGAGAGTTGTTAAACAATGTTCTGAGACAGAGAAATGCTCAGAAACAGGAAAACACAGGGCAAGATAGAGTTGTGCCATTTGGCTGGAATACAGACCGCTTGAAAGGGTGATCATGTGAAATAACTTGAGAAAGGTAGGTTTCATCCAGATGGAAGAGGGCCTTGAATGTCAGGTGGAAAAACTGGGGTTTTTCCTATAAGCAGTAAAGAAGGTTTTTGAGTAAGGAAGTCACAGGGTCAGATCTGTACCCTTGGGAAGATTATATTGTCTGTTATGTAAAAGATATATTACTGAGTAGAGAGAGAAGAGTTAGGGGTAGCCTTTGACCCAGCAAAACCACTACTAAGAATATAGCCCCAAAACTTCAAAGACAAAGGAAGAGCCCGAGGTAGAAAAATACTTATAGTAGCACTTTTTACAATCACAAAAAAACTGTAAAATAAAGTGATGGTCATCAACTGGGGAACAGCTAAACAAATTATGGTATATGAATATTATAGAATATTATTGCACCATGAGAAAGGATGAAAGGAAAATACATTCAGTGTGTTAGAAGGACACTTTTGAATTGATGCAGAGTGAAGTAAGAAGAACCAGGAAAACAATCTCTACAATGACTACTACACTGTAAAGGAAAACAAAAAAAAAACAACTTTCTTACTGAGGTTAGTTTTTCTTTTTCCTTTTACTTAGGAATGGAGGTGGGAGAGAGTAAAGTACGGTTTTTATTGAAAAAAAGAAATCAAATTTAAGACTAAGAAAAAGAAATGAAGTGAAAGGGAAGGAAGGAGTAAGAAGGGAAGGGAATACTGAAGAACTCTGATTGATATGACCCCTAAGAACCACTAATGAAGCATGCTACCTTCTGACAGAGAGATGATTGACTTGAGATTCAGAATGAAATTTACATTTTTTTTAATATAGCCAATGTGTTATTTTGCTTGGCTATGCTTACTTTTGACAGGGAAAGAGTATTTTTTTTAAATTGAGGGAAAGAGTATGTGAATGATATTAATGCCAAAAAGAAAAGAAAGACTATGAAAGCATTTTTAAATGCACAAAAGATACCAGAAGGAAATTCAGAGACAAAGACAAGCAGAGAAGCTTTAAACTAATATGCTAAATTTATTATATGCTTTTTTTTAAAGCAAGCTGTTCTAATAGAATTCATGGTCTTATGTACAATCCTCTTATTTTTCTTCTTTGTGTGTGGAACTTATTTTAATTGGTGTTTTCTAATTCAGGATAAAAAAGAGAACAAAAATAATTTTTCAAGAGAGAGTGGAGGTAGAGACACCAGTTTTCAAATCAATTAAAATTATTTAAGTGAGAGGCAATGAGGGCCTGGGGGACCAGAAAAGGAATCTTCTTTTCTCTCCCTTACTGTACCCTCAAATCCAATCTCTTTTGATCCTTGATGGTATGGAGAACAGTGATGTCATCAACAGAAAGAAAAAAGTTGAGAGGAGTGAGTGGTGAAAGAAGAGATAATGAGGTCAGCTGGAGACATGTTCAATTTGTCATGCTTACAGGATATTCTAGTGGAGATGTCTCATAGGCTAATGCTAACACAGAGCCAAAGCTAGAAAGAAACTGGGATTGGGCAAGATAGATATAGGAGTCAACTGCCTCCAGGTCATCATTGAAGCTACGTTAGTAAATGAGATCACCAAGAGAAAACTTTTAAAAGGAAGAAGAAAGGGGCCAAGGACTACTTAGCAAACCTGAAATCTGCCTCCTGGGAATTTCCTATACAGGCATCCCCTTGAGGCAGAAAGGAAAGCTATAAGGAAGACTGTGATTCTGTACATAGCTTGTGCCTAGTAAAGTCCGTGAATGGGCCAAAAATAGCAACTGCAAATCCTACTTAGACCTTTGCTGCTGATGAGATTCTCAGCCCCTGCTGAATTCTCCTTCGCAAACAATTTAAAAGAAGTGCTTTCTTGGTCTGCCATATCAGGGAGCAGTTTTCAAAAAATGATACAAATTATTGCTGATGAGATGAAACCAACAATTCATTTCCCAATCTTCCTGGCTTTTTTTTTTTAATTCTGAGTTTGCTAGCCAGTACTCACTCTATGTTATTCCCAGTCAATCAACAAGTGCCTCACAAGCACTGGGCTAGGTCCTGGTTATACATATACAGAGAGTAAAACAATAAAATAATAAGCTCTCAGAGAGCTTATGGTATCAATATAATGTGAATAAATAGGAAGTATAAATATAGTGATTAAATATGAACATATGAAAAACAGTTCAATATCACATTGTTTGGGAGAGAGGGTACTAATATTCTGAGAGATCAGGAAAGGTTCCATGCACATGATGCTTGAAGTGAGGTTAAAGAGAAGGCAGGGCATTTGAGGTAGGGCATTCCAAGCACAGAGATGGGAAATGGAGTGTTATGTGTGAAGAACAGAGAGAAAGCCAGTTTTAATTAATTTTAATTAATAATAGCTGGTATTTTATATAGAGCCTACTATGCATAGACACTGTGCTAAGTGCTTCACAATTATCTTATTTGATTCTCACAATAACTCTGGGGTGTAAATGCTACAATTATCTCCATTTTACAACTGAGGAAACTAAGTCAAACAGAGGTTAAGTGACTTGCCCAAGGTCACACAGTTAGTAAGTGTCTGAGACTAGATGTGAACTCGTCTTCCTGAATCCAGGTTCAGCTTTCCATTCACTGTGCCACTTAGTGCAGAATGAGGAAGGGGAAGTAATGTCCAATGAGGATGGAAAGATAGGTTGGGTCCAGGTTGTAAAGGCTTTTAAACTAAAGAGAGAAGTTTATCTTTGATCCTAGAGGCAATAGGATGCCCCTGGGGTTAACTGAGGAGATGAGTCACACAGACCAGTACTTAAGGGAAATTACTTTGGCAACAGCATGGACTGGAGTGGTGAGAGATGAGTCAGGGAGACCATTTAGGAAGTTGTAGAAACAATCTAGGTGAGAAGGGATAAGAGCTTAGACTAGTACAAGTGGAGATAAGGGGTCAGATGCAAACTTTCCTATTTCTGTCAAAGCCACAACCATTCTTCCATTCACTTAGCTTTCTAACTTCAGCACTCTTCTTGACTTCTCATTTTCCCTCACCTCCCTTATCCAATTAGTTGCTAAATCTCGCCCCTTACATCTAATTTCTTTGTTCCTAGGAGTCAGGTGACTATCACTGATTGTGGTTCAAGCCATGAAGGTCCTCTGAGGGCGGAGAAAAGACCTATATGTGTCGTGTTCTATAACATTTAGTCTAAAATTTTATCCTTTGTCTTTTGTGCCTAACATGGTGATGTTATCTCCTTTCCTTGTATAAGTTTAATGGATTGTTAGCTGTCCAAGGACGTGAGTGGTCTCTAATACTTTTTTGAATCCATCTATATTGAATCCATTTGCACATAAGTGCTCAAAAATATTTGCTGATTGGTTGGCTAATTAAAACTTTGGACTTATGCAATTCTACCATTGTCCATGTTCCCTTTCCCTCACATCTATTTGGATCGTCATTTTCTCCCTCTCTTTCTTCTGTTTCTCTGCTTATTGATTCCAGTACTTTTATAGCTTTTAGGGATTCTTTGCTCTTTAAATCCCCTTGGGTCTCCCTAGCCTCTCATAGTTCTCATCTTTCCTTTTTCCTCTTCTTGGACTTTTCCAACACATTTTTAGCCATTCATAAGACCCTTGTAGCTCTCTTCAGATTTTGTTTTCTTTCTCTATTTGCCAATTAAATTTAGATAAACACATGCTTAATAAACTGTCCTCTTCAGTGTGGAAGAAGGATTGAACTTGTTCCGTTAGGCTCCCTAGAGCAGACAGGACCAATGGGCAAATGTTCCAGGGGCAGATTTTGGTTTAATATAAGTCACTCAGTCAGTGGTCAACAAGCATTTATTAATTGCTGACTAGGTGCCAGAAATTTGGGTTAAGTGCTAGGAATATGAATACAAGCAAAATGAAAGACAGTCCCAGCCTTCAAGGGCCCCTTCTCCCTCTTCTAAAGAGGTAAAGCAATATGTAAAAGGAAGCTGAAAAGCAGAGACTGAGGGAGGGAGGGAAGGAGGAAGAAAGGGAGGGAGGAAGAGAGAGAAAGGAATTCAGGAGAGTCAGAAGCAGAGCCTGGAGAAGAATAAAGGAGTAAATATGGCTTAGGCACCTTTCCTAAAAAGGAAGTTCCCAGAGGAACCAAAAAGTGAGAGGAAGGAGTCATGGGAGGAGAATGATCTTCCAGAAAGAGAAGGGGAAGCGTCCTAACAATCAGAACTGGTCAAAATGGGAATGGGTGGTTTTGACCAGTGGTGCTGCCACTCCCTGTCCTCCAGGTAGAGGCTAAAGGAGCATTTGTCAAGAATGTCACAAAGGGAATCTGTGATTTAAATGAGAATTGGGCTCCATGGCCCTTGAGGGCCCTTTGGCTCTAAAACTCTATTATTATACAATAACATTTATTTATAGATCAAGAACTTGATGTAACTTTCCATTGTTGTTCTGGGCTAGCAGGAAAGAATCCAACCACAACTAATCCTGATTGTGTTATTAACACAAATAAGGCATTAAGCATAAATTAAGCACTTACTGTATTTTCCAGGCATTGTGCTAAGAACTGAGGATATGAAGAAAGGCAAAAATGTGGTCCTTGACCTCAAGAGCTTCCTTTATATTGGGAAGAAGAGCGTATAAATAACTAGTTCCATCCAAGATGTATACAGAGCAGATCTAAGGTGCTCATCCTGGAAAAGGCATTAGCACATGGGAGAACCAGAAAAAGGCCTTCAGGAGTAGGTGGGACTTGGGGTCTTAAAGAAAGTCAAGGAAACCAAGAGGCCGCAATAAAGGCTCAGAGTAACACAAATGCAAAGGGATAGAGATGGGCAATGCAGTATCTCATTCAAGGAAGTACAAGGATGCCTACATGGATAATTCTGATGGGTTCCTTTTGCAACTTTCTACATTTTCATAATTCTTTTTTTTTTTAATTTATTTATTCTCCCCTTTTGTCCCCTCCCCCCCCAAACACCGAGCATTCTAATCGCCCCTATCACCAATCTGCTCTCTTTTCTATCATCCCTCTCTGCCCTTGTCTCCATCTTCTCTTTTGTCCTGTAGGGCCAGATAACTTTCTATACCCCTTTACCTGTATTTCTTATTTCCTAGTGGCAAGAACATTACTCGACAGTTGTCCCTAACACTTTGAGTTCCAACATCTTTACCTCCCTCCCTCCCCACCCCTTCCCTTTGGAAGGCAAGCAATTCAATATAGGCCAAATCTGTGTAGTTTTGCAAATGACTTCCATAATAGTTCTGTTGTATAAGACTGACTATATTTCCCTCCCTCCTATCCTGTCCCCCATTACTTCTATTCTCTTTTGATCCTGTCCCTCCCCATGAGTGTCAACCTCAAATTGCTCCCTCCTCCCCATGCCCTCCCTTCCATCATCCCCCCCACCCTGCTTATCCCCTTATCCCCCACTTTCCTGTATTGTAAGATAGGTTTTCATACCAAAATGAGTGTGCATTTTATTCCTTCCTTTAGTGGGATGTGATGAGAGTAAACTTCATGTTTTTCTCTCACCTCCCCTCTTTATCCCTCCACTAATAAGTCTTTTGTTTGCCTCTTTTATGAGAGATAATTTGCCCCATTCCATTTCTTCCTTTCTCCTCCCAATATATTTCTCTCTCACTGCTTGATTTCATTTTTTTAAGATATGATCCCATCCTCTTCAATTCACTCTGTGCACTCTGTCTCTATGTGTGTGTGTGTGTGTGTGTGTGTGTGTGTGTGTGTGTGTGTGTGTGTGTGTGTGTGTAATCCCACCCAGTACCCAGATACTGAAAAGTTTCAAGAGTTACAAATATTGTCTTTCCATGTAGGAATGTAAACAGTTCAACTTTAGTAAGTCCTTTATGACTTCTTTTTGCTGTTCACCTTTTCATGCTTCTCTTCATTCTTGTGTTTGAAAGTCAAATTTTCTTTTCAGCTCTGGTCTTTTCATCAAGAATGCTTGAAAGTCCTCAATTTCATTGAAAGACCATTTTTTCCCCTGAAGTACTATACTCAGTTTTGCTGGGTAGGTGGTTCTTGGTTTTAGTCCTAGTTCCTTTGACTTCTGGAATATCCTATTCCATGCCCTTCGATCCCTTAATGTAGAAGCTGCTAGATCTTGTGTTATCCTGATTGTATTTCCATAATACTTGAATTGTTTCTTTCTAGCTGCTTGCAATATTTTCTCCTTGACCAGGGAACTCTGGAACTTGGCCACAATGTTCCTAGGAGTTTCTCTTTTTGGATCTCTTTCAGGCAGTATTCTGTGGATTCCTTGAATATTTATTTTGCCCTCTGGTTCTAGAATCTCAGGGCAGTTTTCCTTGATAATTTCATGAAAGATGATGTCTAGGCTCTTTTTTTGATCATGACTTTCAGGTAGTCCCATCATTTTTAAATTGTCTCTCCTGGATCTATTTTCCAGGTCAGTTGTTTTTCCAATGAGATATTTCACATTATCTTCCATTTTTTCATTCTTTTGGTTTTGTTTTGTGATTTCTTGGTTTCTCATAAAGTCATTAGCCTCCATCTGTTCCATTCTAATTTTGAAAGAACTATTTTCTTCAGTGAGCTTTTGAATCTCCTTTTCCATTTAGCTAATTCTGCTTTTGAAAGCATTCTTCTCCTCATTGGCTTTTTGAACCTCTTTTGCCAATTGAGTTAGCCTGTTTTTCAAGGTGTTATTTTCTTCAGCATTTTTTGGGGTCTCCTTTAGCAGGGTGCTGACCTGCTGTTCATGCTTTGACTGCATATCTCTCATTTCTCTTCCCAGCTTTTCTTCCACCTCTCTAAGTTGATTTTCAAAATCCTTTTTGAGCTCTTCCATGGCCTGAGCCCACAGAATATTTAGTCTGGATGTTTGGGATACAGAGGCCTTGACTTCTATGTCTTTGCCTGATGGTAAGCATTGTTCTTCCTCATCAGAAGGGAAGGGAGGAGATGCCTGTTCACCAAGAAAGTAACCTTCTATAGTCTTATTTCTTTTCCCTTTTCTGGGCATTTTCCCAGCCAGTGAGTTGACCTCTGAATATTCTCCTCACATCCACCTCACCTCCTGATCCTCCCAGCCAGAGCTTGGGGTCTGAGATTCAAATGCTGCTTCCCAGCCTCAGTGCTTTGGGCGGGGGCAGGGCTGCTGTTCAGTGTGAGATTAAGTTCAGGTACTCAGGTCAGGGCAGGGCCACCTCTCATGCTCAGTTCCCTCAGGGGGTTTATGCAGAGACCTTCAACAATGGATCCAGGCTCCTGCCTGCTTTCGGAGCCCTGGTCTGCCGCTGCGTCAGCTACTGCCTCCCAAGGGGGCCTGAGTTATGGGGGCACCCCACTCCCCTCTCGACCTGCCAATAAGACCCTCTCACTGACCCCCGTCACCTGTGGGTGGAGGGACCCGCACGGCTGCTGGAGATCCCGTCCCCGAAGCCCGCTCAGATCTGCTCCTCTTGGTGCTGCGGCCGAGGCAGGGCTGGGCTGGGCTCCACATCCGCAGCGCGACGGACCTTTTGCGAGAGGTTTGCAGGTCCCTCTGGAACAGAAATCTCCTTTGCTCCCCTGTGTTGTGGCCTCTACTACTCCAGAATTCGCCGTGAATTCCTTTTTACCGATGTTCTATGGGTTGTGGGTTCGGAGCTATGTGTATATGCGTCTTTCTACTCCGCCATCTTGGCTCCGCCCATTTTCATAATTCTAATAGTAGTTGGCTCCTTTATTTAATTCAGGACTTAGACAAAGGTATCTTGCTGTTTACATTCCTACATGGAAAGATAATATTTGTAACTCTTGAAAATTTTCTCATTATTTGGGTAGTTGGAGGGATTACACACACACACACACACACACACACACACACACACACACAGAAGCAGAGGGCACAGGGTGAGTTGAATAGGAAGGGATGATATCTAAAAAAATAAAATTAAGGGGTGAGAGAGGAATATAATGGGAGAAGAAAAGGAGAAATGGAATGGGGCAAATTTTCTCTCATAAAAAAGGCAAGAAAAAGCTTTTTCAATGGAAGGAAAAAGGAGGAGGTGAGAGGGAAAAAGTGAAGGTTACTCTCATCACATTTGGCTTAAGGAGGGAATAACATGCACACTCAATTTGGTATGAAAATCTATCTTACACTACAGGAAAGTAGGGGAGAAGGGGATAAGTGGAGTGGGGGGGGTATGATAGTAGGGAGGGAAAATGAGAGGAGGGGGTAATTAGAAGTAAACACTTTTGGGGAGGAATAAGGTCAAAAGAGAGAATAGAATAAACAAGGGGGCAGGATAGGATGGAGGGAAGTATAGTTAGTATTTCACAACATGATTATTATGGAAGTCTTTAGCAAGACTACACATATATCAGCCCTCCCTCCCTCAAAACAAAGTCAAGTGCAAGTCATGTCATTATTTCTCTGATGGCATGGTCTTCTTTGGCAACAAAGGATGAACACACACATATAGCCGATATTGAATTGCTTGCCTTCTCAGTGGGGATGGGTGGGGAGAGAGGAAGGGAGAGAAGTTGGAACTCAAAGTTTTAGGAACAAATGTTGAGAGTTGTTTTTGCATGTAACTGGGGTATAAGAAATACAGGTAATGAGGTGTAGAAATCTATCTTGCCCTACCAGAAAAGACAGAAGATGGGGATAAGGGAAGGATGGGGTGTGATAGAAGGGAGGATAGATTGGGGGAAGGGGTAATCAGAATACATGATGTATAGGGGCAGGGGAGGGGAGAGATGGGGAGAAAATTTGAAACTCAAAACCTTGTGGAAATGAATGCTGAAAACTTAAAATAAATAAATAAATTGAAAAAAACAAAGAAATCTTGGAAGGAGATAAACAAAAAGTCATTTGGCCTGGCCAGGAAGAGGGAAGATTTTTGTTCAGCAAAACCAACTTTCAGAGTAACATAAAGTGTACTCACTCCCTACATTATCACATATAAAACATTTTAAGGAAAGATGCCTCAATTTCCTCATCTGTAAAATAGAAGCAATCATGGGAATTAGATTTGATGATCTCTAAGATCCTTGGATCCTAAATCAAACATTCTTTGATTTTGTTATTATTTTTAGTTTCATCTGATGCTCTCTCTCTAAAGATTAGAAATGCATCATATGATGCCTCTGCTGTTGGAAGGCACAGCAAGTGAGATGGCCCACTTAGCTTCATGCTGACAAGTAACTAGAGCCAAGGCAAAGAAGTATGAGACAGATATGCCAATGCTTTACTGAACTCTATTGAACTTCAAACAAACTGGCATAGAGACCCCAGGTTTCCACACTGATCTAGTCTGGTGTGAACAAAAGGAGACAGAGATATACCACCTTCCACCTGGGAAATGGCTTGTTATCACCTCCTGCCTCATTTTCTCCCTTTCCTCTGTCCAGGTACACCCCTCCAGAATGCCTTGTTATGCCAGTGTTCAATGTAAAGCATTTTGATCAATTTCTCTTGCCCTGGAGGATCAGTCTTGAAGCTTGTATGGATCTAGTGCTTTTCTCTTTAGGAACTCAACATCAAGATGCCTGTAGATCTTTAGGAGATGAGACTAACACCATCGCCTTGAGACTGGTTAAAACCCCATCTTGGTAATAAAACAAAAAGAGTGTAAAGTAAGCAGGGCATTTATCCCCTATTGCTTCAAGGTTCTCCACACCCCGATATCTCTCCCCAGATTTATCTACTTTTGCTCTTCTACACATACCCTGTTCTCCTGCTTTAAAAAAAAATGACTCTGCCATTAACATAAGCTCATCTTGTGCTTTCTCATCTCCTCATATTTGCTTATGTTTTTCTCTATACTTGGAATATCCTCCCCTTAATGACTGAAATCTTACCCAATCATGAAGGCTGTGCTAAAAAGCTATCTCCTTTGCAAAACCTTCCAACTCTACCCTGCCCCCATGAGCAGTGATTTCTCCTTCCTCAAAACCATTTGGTACTTTGGGTGTTTACATGTCTCCCTACCCCATTAGACCATAGGCTCCTTTCTGGCAAGGACTACTTTATTCACCTTTGTGTCAGGTATATGCTACGTGCTTAGTAAATATTTGTTGAGTGAAAATTGAATGAATGAATTTGTTTCCATAGCTCTTTACTTCTCTCCTCAGTGCTACCTTTCAATAAAGTTATAATCAAAACCATTAAGTGGATGCTTCAGGCTTTATCACATTTGATTTGCCCTAAAAATCCAAAATATAGATTCATCTGGATGTCTAAGCTATGCTGAGAGACTGAAAGACATTTTCATTAACCTTGCTCAACCTCATGGGTCCGTAATGCATACTTTCTCAGGACCTGTTCTCTAATAGCATCCTTCCATCAGAATATGAACCAATTTTAATTTGAATGTTAGACACTGCAGGAAGTATCTTTGAAAAATAATCTCTTTCCTAAACCAACTTAAACCTTTCCATTTGGGAGGACTGAATTATGATGGAGAACTAAGCAGCAGCACATTTCCATACACGTGGTGCTGAAGAGGTGAGTTGGCAATCCTTCAACAGACACGCTAAGTCCCTCTTCCTTGAGCTACAACGTATTGTAGTCAGGAGCTGTGAGGATACAGAAGAGGTACAGAAGACGCCTCTCTGTCTTCAGGAAACTTAACTGTCTAGTTGGGGGAGTAGGTTTAGATACACAAAAAGGTAAATAATAACATCATAAGATTAAAAGATTATAATAAAGTATAAAAAGAGAAAAGAAATTTTAAAAAATTTTAAAGGTTATAATAAAGTAAAAAGGGACAAAGAACTCCTTTAATATCTGTGGCCATGACTCCATGAAAAGCAGAGCTAAGAGGAGAAATAAAGATCATAGAAACAAAAATTCATTGGTTCATTCCCTCAACAAACACTTATTGAATATTCATTATAAGGGCAGTTAGATAGTTCAAAGGATAGAGAGCTGGACCTGGAATCAAGAAGGCCTGAGTTCAAATCCAGTCTCAGGAAGTTCTTTTAAAGCTGTGTGATATTACACATCACTAAACTTCTATTTCCCTCAGTTTCTACAACTGAAATACGAGAAGAATAATAGCACCTACCTTGCAGGGTTGTTGTAAGGATCAAATGAGATTACATTTGTCAGAAGAACTTAGAGTAGTGCCTATACAAACACTTATCCCTTCCCTTCCCTCCCTCAGTATGAGCCTAAAATCCTACTATGCACTTTGAAATATTATTTATCCTACTTTCAAGATTCCAGGAGGTAATCTATAGGGATTGAAGAGTTTCTTCTCTGTTGCTATCAGCTTGAGCCCTCATTGCGTAGGTCTCCCCATTGTTAGGGGGCCTGTGAGTAGCACCCCAGTTCCATTGAACAACTTAACATTGGGAACTACAATAGCACAGAACAGGCCAAGACCTAGCAGAACTCTCCCAACATTCTCCTCCAAACAACTTTAAAGTGATGCCTCAAATCAAATTTTAAAGCTACAGAGCTAACAAAAGATTAGAGGAATATACTTATCCAGCCTAAGACAACTTAGGAGGGTCCATAGGAGAGGTCTGTATGACCAGGTGGGCACAGACCCAGAGCATGGTAGGAGCACCCACAATGAGGCTTGGGGGTGGCCAGGACAGAAGTTTCTGGAGCTCTCAGCCTAAAGACAGTAATGGGGCTGGACAACTGATCAAAAATAGATTACATGGGATCCTTTGCTGGTACTGGGTGCACCTGGCACAGGTTGGCAATTCTCAGTTCTGGGTCACAATTCCTAGACAGAGAGAACTGTTTGTGATTAGATCACAGGGAGCAGCAATGGCTGCAAAAGAATGAAGGTCCCTCCTGGCTAAAGATAAGAGTAAGACCACAAGAGCAGTGACCACACCTCTCCCAGGTTAATACTACCTTAGAAGCACTGAAAATTTGTAACCCCCAGAACCAGTTCTGAAAATAACAGCATGAAAAAAAAACTGAAGCTTAGGACAGTGCCTCCTCACGCCAAGTAAGCAGAACCCAACTTTACTATAAAGTACAAAATGAAGAAATAGGCTGGGAAAAAATGAACAAAAAAAAGAACTTGACCATAAAAAATTACTATGGTAGCAAGGAAGACCAAGACATAAACTTAGAAGAAGACAAGAATATGAAAACAGATACAAGCAAAGCCTCAAAGAAAAATGCTAATTGGGCCCAAGGAAAGTAAGGACTTCTGGAAGAGTTAAAGAAAAAGATAACTGTGTGAGAGAAAAATGAGGAAAGAAATTAGAATGATGCCAGAAAATTATGAAAAGAGAATTAACAACTTAGTGAAAGAGGCATAAAAATTCTCTGAAGAAAAGAACTCTTTAAAAAACAGAAGGGGACAAACAGAAAAGAAGGTACAAAAATTCACTGAAGAAAATAATTCTTTAAAAATTATAATTGGAAAAGTGAAAGCTAATGATTCCACAAGACTTCAAAGAACAATAAAACACAGTCAAGAGAATGAAAAGTTAGAAGAAAATGTAAAATATCTCATTGAAAAGATAACTGACCTGGAAAACAGATCCAAGAGAGAGAATTTAATAGTTATTGGAATACCTAAAAGCTTTGATCAAAAAGGAGCCTACGCATCATACTTCAAGAAATTATAAAGGAAAATTGCCCTGATATCTTAGACTCACAGGGTAAAATAGAAATTAAAAGAATCCACTAATCACCTCCTCAAAGATATCTCAAAATGAAAACTCTCAGGAATATTATAGTCAAATTCCAGAACTCCCCAGTCTAGTAGAAAATATTGCAGTCAGCCTTAAAGAAACAATCAAATATTGTAGAGTCACAGTAAGGATCACACAAGATTTAGCAGCTTTCATATTAAAGAAGTGAAGAACTTGGAATATGATATTCTGGAAGGCAATGGAGCTAGGATTACTACAAAGAATAACCTATTCAGAAAAACTGAAGGAAAATGAATATTTAATTAAATGAAGGACTCCAAGGCATTCCTGATGAAAAGACCACAGCTGAAAAGAAAATTTTACATTCAAACAGAAGACCCAAGAGAATCATAAAAAGATAAACATGAAAGAGTAATCATAAAGGATTCAATAAAGTTAAACTGCTTGCATTCCTATATGGGAAGATGATACATATAACTACTAAGAACTTTATCATTATTAGGGCAGTTCAAAGGAATCTAAAATAGACAGAGGGGACAGTCATGGATCAATCATGTTGAGCTGATCTCCAAAAAAATACAGGGGAGAAAGAAAAAAATGCACTGGGCAAAAGGGAAAGGGAATGACAGAATGGAGAACTGAGTCAAATTAATTTTTTTAAATAATTAAAATGTATTGAGAAACAATTCTCCATATATAATTATATATATATGTAACATATAATTAATTGGTCAAGAGATACGAACAGGTAGTTGTCAGGAAAAGAAATCAAAGCTATCTATTATTGTTGTAAGTATAAAAAATGTTCTAAATCACTGCAAATTAAAACAACTTTGTGGTGCCACCTCACACCTATAAGAAATGAAAAATGTTAGAGAGGATGAGAGAAAAATTGGTTCATTAATGAATTGTTGGAGTAGTGAGCTATTCCAACCATTCTGGAGGACAATCTAAAACTATGCCCAAAGGCATATAAAACTGTACACAACCTTTGATTTGGCAACACTAACAGAAATCAAAAGAAAAGGCAAAGGACATATACTAAAATATTTATTGTGGTAGCAAGGAATTGAACCTTCAGAGGACGCTCATCAACTGGGGAAAGGCTGAACAAGTTGTAGCATATGATTATGTTGGAGTATTATTGTGCTATAAGAAATGACAGGGCAGGGGGAAGTTTCAGAAAAACATGTAAAGACCTAAATGAACTGATGCAAAATGAAGTGAAAAGAAACAAGAGGTTACAGTAACACAGTAACTCACTGTGAAAGATTTGGTTACTCGATCAATATAATGATCTAAGAAAATTCCAAAGACCTCATGATGAAAAAAAGCTGTCCACCGCTAGAGAGAGAACTGATAAATTCTTTGTGCAAATTGAAGTATAATTTCCTCAATTTCATTGTTATCTTTTCTTTTGTTATATGACTGATATGGAATATGTTTTGCATGACTTCACATGTTGATATCCTACTGCTTGCCTTCTCAATAAGTGGAGGAATGGTAGAAGGGAGTGAGAGAATAGGGAACTCAATATTTTTTTTAAAAGGAGTGTTAAAAATAAACAATGATTTTTAAAATCAACTTATCATTGATTAGGTTTTACAAAGCTTATTTTTTATATAAACACAAGTAAAGTATACACATTTCCCCTAACACTTCAAGACATCATCTCTCTTATACCACTTAAGTCTCTAGAAATGGAGAAAAAGGTGATTAGGATCTTAGCTCAGTTCCTACCTAGCCTTGGTCCCACTAAGTTCCTTTCTAGATGACACATGACTTCTGGATAAAGACCTTCCCTTAGGCTGGGGTTCCAAAGATAACTCTTAAAGATTGCTTCTTATTCCTTGAGGCATCATTCCAGGGCTGCCTATAAAACTCAAACTGGATTCTGACTCCTAGATTACTGTAACTTGATCTCCTGACCTTTGAAATTCTCACAGTTGGAGATTCCACTCCCTTCACCAAGAATGGACAAGAACAAACAAAGCTAAGGACTGGGTCTTAAAGTCTTTTCCTTACTGCATGATCTCTCATCTCTTGAAAGAATCACTTAGATCTTCGATGAGTGACTATGGCAAAATAATCAAAGACTGACGTTGACAAGCCTACTTGATTGCCTTCAAAGTCAATCAGAGATCTTCCCCTTTACCAGATTGCAAACCAGCTAGTACTAGTTACACACTGTCTATGCATGCTCCATAGTCTCTCCAAGACATTTCCTAAAGCAAGTTCCTCAGCATCTTCCCTGTGAAGAAGATATATCACCTGAGCAAGCCAATTGGGTCTGTGCATGCACCAGACTTCCATTATAACATTGGCACTCTAGGAAAATTCAGCAGATACAAAGGGCAACAAAAGAAAATTTGCAGGTAAGTTTTGAACAACTATGCCAGAAGGTTATTTGATGGAGTATGGTTTAGCTAGGGCATTTAAGAAGGAAAGGGGATTACCACAGCTGATGAATTATAAGACTGACAACAATCCCACTACTTTTGGGGAGATTTGGCTATCTCTAGAGAAAGGATCAAAGCCGAGGTAGCCTATTGGACTCTGGAACTAGTGGCGTAGAAAAGAAAAACAACTTGTCTTGGAAGTCAATGGGGTGGGCTTGAGTCCTAGCTGTCTGGCATTTACTGAATTGCTAGATCCTGAGCTGAACTTTTCTCATTTGTAAAGTGGGGATAATAATACTTTAAGCATCTATTCCATAAGGTTATTGTAAGAAAAGCAATTTATAAACTTCCGAGTGTTACATGTGTAAAGTATCATCATTATCTAGGCAGATTTGGCTATCTGTAGAGAAAGGATCAAAACCCCATAAGTCTCTGAAACTCAAATAAGGAGTGTCTGTACTGTTGTGGGTGTCAGAGAAAGCGTCATTTAATGCAGGTCCTTTTCTGTGCTCCAACAGCATGTCCACATGCAGAAAGGCATCTAGATGGTATGGGAGGGGGAGGTGTGGTGAGGGAAGAGGAGAATGAATTACTATGTGTGCTTGTCTCCTCCTCTTTGATGTCTTGTGCGTCAGAGTTGTGTGTGGTACCTCCCCAGAGCAGGTCAGTATATCAGAAAGGTGACTTCGTGATGATAAGACTATTTAGATACAGACTCAGCTGCTTTGCTGATAGGATGCTTGCTCACAAATTCTAATCCATCACCCTAAGGATGTGTTGGAGAGGCTACGTTATAACAATTCCACCAGCAACTCAGAAACTATTCTCCATTCTCCTGTTACTCTTATGGCTTAGTGGAGACTGAAGGCTCAGAGAAGAATTATCAGGTTTGTAGGTGGTAACCATCAGAAAAACGTTACAGTAGAATCAGTCCATTCATGTTACAGTGTCCATCTATCCAATGTCACTGACCATGGAAGCCCCAACCCTGGAACAGGGTCTTCAAAATCATCCAAAAAAGCCTCCAGCTTCCTGATGATCCTTTGAGAACATGGTCTTCTCTCCTCCCCCCTCCCTCCCCCCCAATGCTATTCTTGGAAATGCTTTAAAGCCACACTCCTAGACAAAAAATCTTCTTAACCTAGGCTTGGACCAATTCTCAGCATCAGTGGACACTCTCAGTCATGTATCATCTTCCCTTTGGCTGCAGGCACAGGATAACAGGTCACTCATGAGGAAGTCCCAACCATCTTAGAAACATAGAGACAAAACACCCAGACCACTGGCTTGGGACCTGAAAGAAATCAACTGGCTTACACAAGTGGAGAATGAAAGATGATAGCACAAATTACTTCTATGGCTCATCATCTAATATCTTCACTGTGAAATCAGCTTGTGTTTCTCTAAAACAAATGACCAATTCCCAAGTCCTTATACAAAGACATAAAGGTTCTTGGTCACAAATATTTCACTTTGAAAGCAAGAACGAGTAGGGAAGAGAAGTGTAGGGGCTGAAGATTTTTTTGAGGGAGAGGGAATAGAAAAATTGCTTAACCTGGAGTCAGGTGACATGGGTTCAAATCCTAGCTCTAACACTAGAGCAAATCACATAACTTCTCTGAGTTGTCTTCTCTGTAAAATGGGGATAATAATACCCATAGTTCCTACCTGATAGAGCTATTGTGATGCTTGAGTGAGAGAGTCTATCTTATTCAACTTTAAATTGATATTTAAATGTCAATGATTACTATAAGGGATCATAGAAATGTGAATCATTATTATGCAGACTATCACTGCGGGCAGGGGACTTCTGAGATCCTTGAATGAGTTCCGTGTGCATCCTTCCTGACAAATGGCCATCCGTCCAGCTGTGATCAGCTGTGAGACCATCCCCACTTGCCATGTTCCTAGACCCTATGCAAAGCCACATTAAGAAACAAACCTTTTAGGCCAATTCTTTGTGTTGAAAAAAAAAAAACAAACCCAAACAATAAACCCTACCAACAAACCTGCTGATTCCACTGGCAATAGTAAAAATCCTTCATTGAGTAATGGGAAAGGAAATATTTCACAAAGGAGATATTCCTTCCAAACAGATTATTGAAGCATTGTCAATAGGTCTTGCTACACTGCCCTTACCAGAGCTATTTATCTACCATGCACTGACTCTCAGTCAGAGAGGTCTTGGGCTTTTCCTCTCATTATGCTTAATCTTGCTGACAGTATGGGTTCCCTTGTATATCTTTCTTTCCCATGATATTGAAAGTCATGTTTCTGTATCTGGAAAATATCAGAATAATGTGAAGAGAACTGGTAATGACTTCTAACAAAATACCTTAATTAACACCTCTGATGACAGGGGTGTGCTACCTAATGCAGGAACTGAGGCATTGGACAGGTAGTCAATAGTTGTGCTGTTGAAAGGAAGGGCCGGTGAGAAAGTAAGATCAGCAAACTTATGCTCAGATGAAGAAAGTTCTAAGACACAAATGTGGGCTAGAGGAAAAGAACCAGCTACACCAGGAGCAGAGTTTAGTAAAAAAACAAAGCAGTAAAATAGGAGTTAGGAGAGCTGGGTTCTGGTCTTAGGATGGTCACTAATATGCTTTGTTAGAGCTAGGATTTGAACCCATGTCACCTGACTCCAGGTTAAGCAATTTTTCTATTCCCTCTCCCTCAAAAAAATCTTCAGCCCCTACACTTCTCTTCCCTACTCGTTCTTGCTTTCAAAGTGAAATATTTGTGACCAAGAACCTTTATGTCTTTGTATAAGGACCTAGGTCTTCCTTACACATCTTTATATCCCTCCCAAAACTGGCACAGTCGCACAAGATAAGATTGGAGATGAGATAAGATATGTCTGTATGCATATACATATTGTGTATATAGATACATACATATTGTGTATATACATACATATTACATATACATTTGCTGAATGAATAGATTCCCTTCCACTGCTCTGCAGTAACTGGCTTCACACTGAATAAGCAAGGCAAACCTAACAAGTCTCTTGGGAGGGAGAGGACCATTCTTCTTGTATCGTGATTATACTCCCCTTATTGCCAAATGAGTATGAATAAAAAAACATTTTGTAAGCACCTACTATGTGCCAGGCACTATGCTGAGTGCTGGGGATACAAGAACAAGCAGGTAGGGTAGTCCCTGACCTCCAAGAGCTAATATTCCAATGGAGGACCATAACATATAAAGGAGAGCTAGAGTCATTGAACATGATAGGGTGAATTCTTGCTAACCGGAGCCCAGGATCACAGAGCTGAGAGTCTGATGGTGTTCTATGGGGGAGAAGAGGAGAGGATAAGCAGGATGAAGGGGAGGAAGAGAAAAAGAAGGAATGGGAGGCAAAGGAGGAAAAGAAGAAAGAGGAGAAGGAGGAGGAGGAGGAGGAGGAAGTCAGAGTGCATGAAGCAAAACCTAGAGATGTGCAGAGTGACTCATAACATTTATACTCTATAGAATCTCAGCATTTATTCCCAAAACATAGAATTAACAATCAACAAACATCTATTAGGTGTCCCCTTTGTTCTTGGCAATATGGTAACTGCTAGGACTACAATGGCAAAAGGAAAACCAGATCTCAAAGAGAGTTCTGTGGCTACAACACATATACATACACATACACGTACACATATATACACACACATACATGTACACATACACATACATGTACACGTACACATACACATACACGTACACGTACACATACACGTACATGTACACATACACATACACGTACATGTACACATACACATACACGTACACGTACACATACACATACACGTACACATACACATACACATACACGTACACGTACACATACACATACACGTACACATACACATACACATACACGTACACGTACACACAAAATAAATACTAGGTGACTCCATGGGGAGTCACTAACAACTGAGGGTTCAGGAAAGGCTTTATGGATGAGGGAGCTGTGTTTTGAAGAACACTAGGGATTCTAAAAGGCAAAGGTGAAAAGAGAAGACGTTCCAGGCATGGGGGGCATAGAGGGCAAAGCCACAGAGATGGCAGAATGATGTGTGGGAGAGACCCCAAGTAGGCCAGTTTGTCTGGAACGCAGACTGCGTGAAGGGGAATAATGTGTAACTGGCCTAAAGAGATATAATTACAAAAATAGCCTGCATCCATTGCTGAACATTCAGATGACTGCTTACCTTAACTAGTAGCTGATCATGAAACTTTTAAAAGTGGTTATTCGTGGGTGTGAATAACATGGCGCCTCTACCCAAACCACAGTGGTCGTAAGAATGTACCTTGGAGAAGAGAGGGGACTTCGAGACCGTACAGTTGGATTTGATTATTTAATTCAAGGGATATTTAGTAAACACCTACCAGTATAAAGTACTGCGCCAAGCATCGGGGGAAATACGACATCGCGATAAGAGGCATGCCCTGTCTTCATGAAGTTTTTAGTATAATAAGGATACTGGGCACATACACCAATAATGAGGCCAAACTATGCACAGTAAGTTCATGAGAGAGGTGCAAATAAAGTTCTAAGTGAGGTCTAAGAGGTCAAAGGTTACCATCATAGGGAATATCTGAGAATTATAGAACAGGTACGTTTTAACGGATGGGTAGGAATTCAATGATTTTCATGGAGGAAGAGAGTGGTATTGTAGGCATAGGGAAAACGCAAAGACATGGAAATAAAAAACATACAACAAATATGGAAAATCAGTGAAAATGTCAGTTTGACTAGAATATAAAAACAGTGTTAAAGTAATAATGGGTGTTCCAAAGAGTCAAATTTAGGCATAAAGTACAGAGAAATTTCTTAAGATTTGAAGCTATGCCAAAGGAGAATGGGTTGCCTCAGGAGGGAATGAGTTTCCTGTCCCTGGAGGTCTCCAAATAAAGGTTTGATGACCACTTGTCAGATGTGTCATAGAGGAAATTATTTTTCAGGTTTGGGTTGGACCATGTGGCCACTATAATCTTTTCCAACTCTGAAAATTCTATGATTCCTTAATACAAGACCAGAAAACTAAGGTGGTATCAAATTACACTGGTCCTTGAGTATCAGGCTAAGGATCTGAGTTTGAACCAGTAGGAAATGGGTAGTAGTTGAGAAGTTTGCATGTTGGAATCAGATCATGCATGAGGAAGAAAAGTCTGAGGCACATTAATGTATTGTTGGGGAGCTGCTGTTTGGTCAGACCATTGTAGAAAGCAATGTGGAATTGGGCAAAAAAGAAAAAAGGGACGAACTTGTCCATATCCTTTGACCCAGAGATTCCATTGATATACCCCAAAGAGATCATTATACTCCCCCAAAAAATGTCCACATATTTTTGGCTATTGTTATTCACTCGTTTTTCAGTCATATCTGACTCTTCATGAGTCTATTTGGGGTTTTCTTGACAAAGATATTAGAGTGGCCATTTCCTTCTCCAGCTCATTTTACACATGACGAAACTGAAGCAAACAGAATTAAGTGATTTGCCCAGGGTCAGATAGTCAGTAAGCATCTGAGGCCAGATTTAAACTCAGAAGGATGAATCTTCCTGACTTCACATCTGATAAGTCTATCCCAGATGTGGGAAACCCACAGCCTTGAGGCTACATGTGACCCTCTAGGTCCTCAAGTGAAGCCCTTTGACTGAATCCAAAGTTCACAAAACAAATCCCCTTAATAAAAGGATATGTTCTGTAAAGCTTAGACTCAGTCAAAAGTATGCACCCATGAATCTAAAAGGTCACATGTGTCCCCACGGCCACAGATTCCCCATCCTTTGTCTATTCACTGTGCCACCTAGCTACCCAAGTTTCCAAGTTACCTCCATGCATACCTAAATATTTGTCTGTTTTTTGTAGAAGCAAAGAACTGGAAAACAAAATAGCTCCACTGGGGAATGACTAAACAAATTGTGACATCAATGTAATGGGATATTATTATGTTGTAAGAAACAACAAACATGAATATAGTGACAAATGAAAAGATTTATATGAACTGATGCAAAGTGAGGTAAGCAGAGTCAAAGGAAAAACTATATACATAATGACTTTAATGTAACTGGATGTTTTAAAATTATAAAGAATAAGCCCTTAATCCCCCACCCCCTGTCCTTGATAAAGATTGGGATCTGTGAATGCAAAACATTACATATAACATCAGATGTTTCTGATATGTTGACCAGTTTTGCTAAATTCATTTTCTCCTCTTCCTCTTCTTTAAAAGTTCTTTGTTATAGGAGAAGGAGTGGGAAGGATAAAAGGAGAAATATAGGCGGTATAAAAACAAGAGACAGCAATAAAAAATCCACTAGGGTAGAGGCAGTGGGAACCGAAATTAGTCTCCTTCTATTTCTGTCTTATAAATGAAGATCCGGAGGTGTAGAGAGGTAAAGTAATTTGTTGTACTCACACAGATACCTAGTGGCAGAGCTGGTACCAGTGCCCTGATCCTAGCTTATAGACAAGAGCTCTTTCCACTACACTTTGCTGCCTAGATAGATGATCCGTTCAGAGGAGAGAGAAAAAATAAACCAAATGACTGATACAGTACATCTGACTTTGACCAGTCAATTTAACCAAAATGATCAATCCTTGAGACCAAAGTGCACATTTATCGGGTTAATAATCATTTGGATGAATTGAAAGAAACCACCAGGCTCCTCATCACTGCTCAAGGACATTCGCCTCTTTCTTGCGGTCACAGACTTGGAAACATAGCCCTTTCCCTGTCCCTGTTGCTGATGTCATCATAGTACAAGTTACCAACTATAAATTTAAAGTAGACAACCTCATCTGGATGACCATAGCTACTCAACAACCCGTCTACTCTACCCTTAATGATTTCCTCATTCCCCGCAGCATCAGTGTTAAACTTTTTTCTTCTGTCTCCTCTTGTACCCAAACAAACCTCCATCCCCTAACACACCAGATGGCCTCATTTCCTACTTAAGTGAAGTTAACTTAAGTGAACTTCCTACTTAAGTGAAGATCCTATCACGTGTGTTCTCATTCAATAGGACTATCTCCGCTACCTTCACTTCATCAACCTCACTCTCTTCTGTTTCCTTTTGGCTACAGAAAGAGGCCCCTTTACGCCTTACTAAGGCTAATCCCTCTGCCAAAACCTTGATCTTATCCCTTCTTGCTCCTCCCAAAATTTTGTTTCAGCAGTCCTGACCTTTCTCACATATATCAAGCATTTCTATGTGAAATGGTTTGGTTCCCACCTCTAAATATTAGTGCCCTCCCCTCACAAACGACGTTGTGTTTATTCTCTTTGTATTTAATCTGCGTATGCTTGTATTACAGGGATGTGTTGGCAAATGTTTAACAATCAGCTTTCTGGAGGGAAAAAACGGTATACACAAACTTCTAAGTATATACACATATATATGTGTGCATGTATATGTTTGTTGATATATTTTGTTTCCTTCATTATAATGCAAGCTCTTTGAGGGTAAGGATTACTTCATCCTTTATATATGGATCCCTTTATATATGGATTAGTGTTTAATAAATGTTCATTTATCAAATTATTTCACTCATCTTCAAGCTTTCCCTCTTCACTGGTTCTTTCCCATCCACCACAAACATATCCAGGTCACTCCAGTCCTAAAAACTCTTCCCTTGACCTTTCAGAATGAACAGTGACGATTTCCCCTCTTCTCTTCTCCTGCCATTAATTGCTAAACCTCTTGAAAGAGTTGCAAAAACTTGATGCTTCTCCTGGTCCTGGCTGGTCTGGATTCCATTCCCACCACCACTCAACTGAAACTGCTCTCAGTTTCAGAATTCATCTTTAGGATACACTAACAGATGAGAGCTTATGTGCTAGGATTCAACAACATTATGGAATCATAGACCAAGAAAAAGTGAACCTTAGAAATCATTGAATCTGACCCCTTTCCATGTTTTACAGGGGAGTAAATTGAGGCCCAAAGGATTAAGTATTGTGCTTCAGATCACACAGGTGCTATGGCTGTTCAGTCATTTCAGTTGTTTCCAGCTCTCTGTGACCCACAGTTTTCTTGCCAGAGATACTGCTATTTCTTTCTCCAACTCATTTTACAGATGAGGAAACTGAGAGTTTGTCTCAAACAAAGACTTGTCCAGGATCACACAGCTATTTAGTGTCTGAGACTGCATTTGAACTCAGATCCTCCTGACTTCAAGTATGGTGCTCTACCCACTGGGCCATCTAGCTTCCTGTACAAACAACAACAAAGAAGTGAGGGCCAGAGAAATTAAGTATTTTCTGGAGGTCACACAGGCAAGATTAAAAAAGGGAAAGAAAAATAAGACAAATTCTCTCCCAGCCCATGGTGTTCTCCTCTGACTTCTGTCCTAAGCCCTAATGCAGCTACTACTATAGTGACAAGTATAGTTGTATGGACATTAGCATTGTGAGTTATTGCTTGTACTTTTGTGGGGTGTGGGCTCTGGGGCTCATTGGAGCACAGTGGGACTGAATTCTGCAGCTCTAGGTAATACTGCTTATTTCAATACAACGTAAACTCATACTAGCTTTTTTGGCTACTATCCAGTAATTCCTTCAGATTTTTGCAGCTAACCTGCAATGTTACCTTGTCTTGTCTTTCCTGTACTTGCAAAGTTGATTTTTTTAACCTAATTGTAAGATTCTATGTTTTTTCCCTCTGAATTTCATTCTATTAAAGTTAGAGCAATGCTCTAGCCAGCCAAAATCTTTTTGGTATCCTGTAGGAAGTTAGAGATGTAGACCCACACTTAAAAGAAAAGGCAGAGCTGGATATATAAATATGGGAATTATTTGCATATTGGCAAGAGTTAAAATCTCAAGAATGAGTCAATCCATCCCTGTTAGACAAATGGTCAAAGGATAAGAATATAAAGTTTTCATAGGAAGAAATCCAAGCTATCAACAACCATCTGAGAAAATGTTCAAAATCACTAATAATTAAAACATTGTACATTAAAGCAACTCTGGCTTTACTTCATATCTATGATATTGGCAAGGATTACACAAAAAAGGAAAATGACAAGTGTTACAGGAACACTGGGGAAACACACTCTACCGCATTGTTGGTGGAGCTGTGAATTGGTTCAGACATTCTGGAAAGCAATTTCTAACTGTGGTAAAAAAAAAAAAAACCAAAACTCATTAAGCTATGCACACTTTTGACCCATTAGGCCTTTACCCTTCCAAAAAAAAAGGATCCATATTTATAGTGACTCTTTTCATTTGCAAAGAACTGGAAAATAAGGAGATGCACCCATCCATTGCAGTGCATAAATGGTGTATAAATGTAATGAAATATTATTGTGCCTTAAGAAATGATGAAAGGGATTGTTTCACAGAAGCCTAACAAGACTTGTATGAACTGGTAGAGAGTGAAGTGAACAGAACTAGAGGAATAATTTATATAATAACAGCATCACTGTTAAGACAAACAGTTCTAAAAGACATAAGTTCTCTGATCAATGCAATAGCCAGCTATGATTCCAGAGGACCACACCCTGACAGAAGGGTGATAGACTCAAGATGTGGAATAAATCATATGTTTTGAGACAAAGGTGATATAAGGATTAGTTTTATTTAATATTTGTTATAAGGTTTTGCTTTCCTTTTTTCCATTTTTTTGGAGGGAGACCAGAGAAAACAAGAGGCAAGCATAGGATTGATCAAAAAAAAAGAAGAGAAGGAGAAGAACAACATTGAAGCACTTTAATGTGCAGAAGAAATTATAAAAAGGCCAAAAAAAATCACAGACAAGTGGGACATCTTTGAATGTTATATGCTGAATGTTTTTAAAAGAAAACAAATTCAATATGATGTATAATTATTTTGCATTTGGAAATGGTCATCTTATTTGGTTTTTGTTAAGTTTATAATAAATAAATAATGAATGTATGAATGACTATAAATATACATAGATAAATAAATGCAGTCTTGGGAATGAATGAGAACCAAATGGAATACAGAGAAAGAAAAGAAACATAAGCTTGAGAAACATTCAGAAATACCAGTTAGAAAGAGGATGAGGAACCAATGAAATGATTAAAAAAAAAAGGTAGGAGAAGAACAGGAAGATATCTCTGAAGCCAAGGAAGGAGAGAATATTTAGGAAGGAGAATGGTCAACAGTGTCAAAAGCTACACAGACATCAAAGAGGATGAAAACTGAAAAGACGTCATAGATTTGGTGTAGTGATTAGGAGATAACTAAAAAGACAATCACAGAATGTTAAAAGTGCGAAGTATATTAATGGATATCTAGTCCAAGCTCTTGTTTTATAGATGAGGGGGAAAAGTGAAGTCACTTTCCCAGGTCTACAGTGTTAGAAAGCAGCCAAGCCTGAATTCAAGCCCCTGTCTTCTGACTCAGAGTTCAACATTTCACATTTCATCTTGTTGCCTCTCAATCCCAACGTTATCAGAATCTGCCTCAGAATATGAGACAAGCTAGGTAATAACGACCACCAACAAAACACTAAATTAACTTTTAACCTTTTGAGAGAACTCTATAAGCCATCTGTTCAAGTCTCTGAGAACCAAATTAGGAAGCAAGGGACCAGGACTGGGCTTTTTCTGACTTGAAAACAGTCCTGCAAATACACTATTGTGATTCAGGCAGCTCTGTGTCTTCAGGATTGCATTGTTCTCACCTCAAAAAGCCATCTGTGCCATCTATTGATTGATCAGACAGAATGGAAACAGTAATAATAATTTGTATTCAGCTAACATCAAGTGCTAGAATTTCTCAGTGATTTACAATCTCAACATTCCCTTTATGCTAAGGCCAAAGTGGGGAATTATCTTGACTCTGTCACATTGACTCAACGTAGCAACACAGACAATCAGGGCTAGAAGGAACATCAGGCACCATCTTCATCATATATACATATACATAATGTATGTAGATGAGAAAGGTGAGGCTTAGAGAGCAATGGCACTTTGCCAAAGATAGTGCAGTTACTTCCAGAGCCAAGATTAGAATTCAAGTCTCATAATTAACATTTCCATGTGTTTTCCATGACGTAGCCCTGCCTCAGTCTCTATGGAGCTGCAATAAACAGACTGAGCATGGTAGTCTACTTTGTCTGATAATTTATTTACAGATTAAAGTCATTTGGACATATGGGATTAATCATTTTTAAACAAAATGTTACCTGACAGTATAAAAGGGACAAGGTTCAGATCTATTATGTAAACACCATGACAACCTTAATTACAGAGTTGCTGGAGAGATGGTCAACACCTAACATTTATCACAAGAAGCATTAATTGTCAGAGAATTTATTTTCAGCGCTAAGACATAAACAATATGAAATTTAAAATATGCCTATTTAGGTAAAGGAATGGGGCAGGAATAAGATATGAGAGAAACTGTTTGCAACTGTTGTCATATTTTCCTAAAAATGTTATATAATCAACTCTCAGTTGTCCACTGTGTGGGTTATCCATCCTGTAGATTATCCATGAGGAATGTTTATAGCCAGGTTGGATTCCATCCAGCACATAAGTCTTAAGCAGACAAACCTGTGAAGTCTGAAATCAGTCAAAGGGCCACACTTGTGGCCCAGAGGCCACAGGTTCCCTACCCCTGACCTAAACCAACCAAATTAGAAAGATTAATATGTCAAGGATGTTGACAAAGAAAAGTATAAGTTAAATCAAAGACTAACTCACAATCTTTTTTTCTGTCCATTCTACCATCATCCTTGTTAGCTTCACTATTCATGGTGATGACCCTGCACTGGTCTTCCAGTGCACCAATGTAGTTAACTCCTAGAAGCTTTGTGTGCATTCTATTTCAGCTGCCCAAAGGGTTGGTCATGCCTTAGCCCTTTCCATCATTCCACAGGGCTCTCCCACAAGGTCCAATATGCTGAAATTCCCCTCTTTTATTACAACTTGGTTCTTCCACTTCTAGGATGACCTTATTCCTCCTAAACTTACCCCTTGTTCTCATCATGATCTCCAGTCCCTCAATTTCTTCTCCTTTTCTCCGTCCATAACTTTGACTTCACCTGGCTCCAATAAGAGTCTTGACCCAACTGACCAAATCCATATTGTCAATGCATTGCCCATCCACCTCTAAATCTCTTACCCTCTTGTCCTTATACTGTTGCTGACTTGCTAATAGACAGTTCACACACATCCCACATCATATGTTCCTATTCCCAAGAAGAGTTTGGGGGAGAGGTCAGGAAACAACATGGATTAGTTCCACTACAAATTCTTGCTATCCAATCTCAACTATGTCCTCACCGGTGCATTGTAATACCCATATTTATTGATTCCTTATCACATTCACCACAATAGCTGTTCCAGATTTTTCTACTGTCTTCCAGCTTCCAATACCATTTCTAATTCCCTTCATCAGGTAACATGGCCCTATACAGTACTATACTAGTAAGCTTAGGAAAAGCAAAATGGCTAAGGGCAAGGAGTCCTTCACTCTTCCCTGATCAGACAACATCAGGAGTATTGTGTTCAAGTCTGAATGCCATATTGTTTGAGGACATTGAAAAGCTGGAGAATGTCCAGAGGAAGGTAACCAGGTGGTGAATGACCTTAAGGTCATGCCATTTGATGACTCATTAGAGGAACTGAGTATTCAACAGAAATAAAAGGAAGAAAAAAGAGAAGACTATTGGGAAAATAGAAGCCATTTTCAAGTACTTGAAGGACGATCTTGTGGAAGAAAAATTAGATTTGCTTTGCTTGTCCCAGAGGGTAGAACTAGGAACAATGAATGGAAATTTCAAGAGATTAATTTGAAACTGAGAGAAGAGAAAGTTTTCCTAAGAATTAGAGATAACAAAAAGTCAAATGGGCTTCTTCAGGTGGTCTCATATCCATTACATCTCCAGAATTTTGCTCCAATAACCATGCCCTTTCACTCATCTTTGGCACCCTTTTATGCAACATGCTCACACATGCCTTGGTTGGCTTTTTTTAGAAGCTCTCTCCTAACCAAAGGACCTGGGTTTGTTTGCCTTCACCCAGGTAGCACCCAGTAAAATCAACATATGGTTTCCCCCCAAATGACGTCTATATTAGCACTCAGGATCACAAAGCATCAAACAAAAAGAACATCACCATGAAACAGGTCTTATTTACACAGTAAAGAGCACATAAAGGACCTGTTCCCAAGCCTATAGAGGCTGAATAGGTGCCTCCTTTTCCTTCTCATTGAACCTCTGCCTCCCTTCCCCACTCCCTCACCAACTAAGGGTGCTATAAGGTTCAATCATCACTTTCAGTACTCCCCTGAATGAAGCCCCAGTCTGGGAAAAAGAATTTGCTCTGCTCCCCAGTAATTACTCTTTCACTCCAGTTCCCTGCCTCTGTCCTCTCTCCCTTTGGGGCACCATCACTTGCAGCTCTTCATCTCCTCTGCTGCATGTTCTTGCCATGGATCCCTCCTCAATACTCCCCACTGTGGTCCTCTTTCCCATAGTCACTGTTTTCCCTCAAGTTAGCTTCACTGACTGATCCATCACTTGCCAGACTTCTCCATCTAGATGTCTCACTGGCACCTCAAACTTAATATGTCTAAATCTGAACTCATCATCAAATGTGGTACACCTGACTTTCCTCATAACGCTCTAATTCCTGTTGAGGGCGACACCATCCTCCCAGTTACCCAGCCTTGAAACCTTAGAATCATCTTTGAATTTTGCCCCTCCTTCACCTCCTGCATTGAATCAATCCCCAAAGTCCAATTAATTCTACCTCTATAATATGACTGGTGTCTGTTCAACTCACTTCACTGTCACAGCTCTCTTTCAGACCCTCATCAGCTCTCACCTGGGCTATTATCATAACTTCTTAATTAGTCTCCCTATCTCTACTTGTCCTCTTCTCTAATCTAAGATTCACACAGCTGCCAAATTAATCATCTTAGGGCACAGGTAGAATTCCTTTGGTGAAAAACCCACAGAAGCTTAAGGAAAAAAAAAACATTAGTATGACATTTAAGGGCTTCCACAATCTGTCCCCCCACCTCCCTTCCCAGCCTTATTTCCCACTACTTGCCTTCATATATTCTATATCCCAACCAAACTGCTTTCTCTTCTATTTCCCAATTCTGTTCTGTACTCTTCTGCTTCTGTACATCTATTCAAACTGCCTTTCATTGCCTGCAATGCATTCTCTCTTTGCTTTCACATGTCAAAATCCTTCATCTTTTTTTAAGGCTCAGCTCAGAGACTACCCTGAGCCTTCCCTATTTGAAGCCTTCCCTGATCGACCTCCTTTCCCTGGTTAAAAGCAATCTCTTCCTTCCCAGCCCCGAATTTTCCTAGAACACGTATGTATTCTCTCTCTTGTCCCTATCGCGTTCTACTTTACATCATACTGAGCTACATATGGAATTGTCGATTTCTTTCACCTTTGTACCCCAAGACTTGGTACTGAACTTTGCCCACTTAATGAATATTTGTTTTTTGAATCTGATGCTTTAGATTAGCACGGTATGGACTCCCATGTAACTAAAATGAACAAAAATGGGACTGCCTATTAGGATCATTGGGATAAAGTAGAAAAGAAAATTGGCTTGGGAATCACAGAACCTGGGTGTAAATCCTTAATCGGCCACATTTACTACCTTGTGACTTTGAGAAAATCGTTGAAATTCTCTGTGCCCTAATTTCCTCATCTCTAAAATGAGAGATTTGTTCCAAGGTCTTCTGAGGCTCCTTCCAGCTCCCAATTTGTGTGTGATTCAATGAATTAGTATGAAATGTGACTGAAGGAACTTTTTTCCTCTAGATTATACAATGCTGCCATCTTCTGGTAGCCAGTCATTCTACAGCACTAATCTACAATTTTTCTGTGATTACGTTTTAATAGAAGGCAAGTCACAAAAATACTGGTGACCTTGACTGGCCTACCCTTCACCGTCCTGCTGAAACTGGCACAGTGCCTGCCAACCCCCTACCCAGGCACTAGTCTTTCTATGTCCAGTCCCAATACTAACCTGCTCTAGCCCTACCAGGGCCTGCCCCAGCCCTGGCTGTAGAAGGCATGACCAATAGAAGGTAGTGTGATGTAACAAAAAAAGAAGCAGCCTGGAAGAGAAGAGACTTGGGATCAGGGTCACCACCTCCCTGTGTGACCTTCAGAAATTAAATTCTCGAGAGGATTCTGGGAAGATGGTGGAGTAGGTTAGAAAATTCCAAGCTCTCAAGATTTTCCCCCACAAGAGTTAAAATAGCACCTTAAGGAGAACGAAGTGTGGGTGGAGATAAATAAGACTATTGACACAACAGGGGTCTTCCTGAGACAATTTGAGAAGATCCAAAGAAAAATCCCAGACGAGTTTTGGTCCCTGTGAAGAACAAACATCGCCAGGCTGGGGTTCATTTTAACAAACCATAAACCCTGGGGTTAGTTGGTTTGAGGGGCTGCCTTGGCCCCAGCCACAGGAACTTTCCCCCCGGGATAGTCAGGGGAGTTGGGCATTTGAGCTCGGGAAGATTGAGGGAACCTCTGCTGATAAAGAATGTCAGACCCAGCTGTGCTGGGAAGAGCGGCAGAGGCAAGAAGGATCCAGCCTGCTAAGTACAGAAGCAGTGGGGCAGAAAACCCCTGGCTGTGGGCACTCACAAGAGGTTGGAGATTTGGCTTTGGTTCCAGGCAGGAGGGGAGAACTGAAGACCTAGGGCAAGGGATACCATCCCCCATACCCCAGGACTAGAGGTGATTACAAAAATTAAGCTATTACCACAAAAGATGCACAGGCAAAGGAGAAAGAATCCAACCACAGAAAGCCATTATGGGAATAGAAATGGCTGAGGTTCATCTTCAGAGGAGGACACTGAAGGAAAGAAACCCCCAAAGAGCAAAGTCAAATAGTCACTTACCCAGAAAGAATTCTTAGAAGATCTTTAAAAAGAGTTTCAAAACCAAGTGACAGAGGTAGAGGAAAAACTAAAGAATAAAATAAGAGTAATCCAAGAAAAACAAAAAGGTTATGAAAGGAAAGTCAACCAATTAGAAAAGGAAATCCACAATCCTAAGGAAGAAAATGACACCCTGAAAATTAGAATTGGGCAAAATTAAGCCAGTGAAATTATAAGAGATGAAGAAATAATTAACCAAAATATGAATAATGGAAAAATAGAAGAGAAAAACAACAGATTTGGAGAATAGATCAAGAAGAGAAAATATAAAAATAATCAGACTAACTGAAAGTTAGGATCAAAAAAAAGAATCTTGAGACAATAATACAAGAAATAATTAAAGAAAATTGTCTAGAAACATTAGAACAAGGGGGGAAAGTAGAAATATTAAAAAATCCATTGATCACCACTTAAAAGAGCTCCTGGGATAAAACTCATAGGATCATCATAGTCAAATTCCAAAACCCCCAACTCAAGGATAAAATACTAAAAGCATCAAGATAAAAACAATTTAAATATGGTGGTGCCACTTAGACTCACACGACACCTAGCAGCATAGACATTAAAGGACTGCAGGTCTTGGAACATAATATGTTGAGCAGCAAAAGAATTGAGGTTCCAGTCAAAAACTATCATACCTTGCAAGGTTAAGTACTATCCTGAATGAAAAAAACAATGGACAGTTGATAAACTGTCAGACTTTCAAGACTTTGTTTTAAAAAAATCTTGAACTTAATAGAAGATTTGACATACAAGAACCAAGAGAAATACAAGGTATATACCAAAGACTGATTATAAGGAATTCAAAAGGACAGACTGTTGATGTATATATACATAAGTATATATATATATGTATAATGTAAAATATATGTCTAAGATTCTTATTAATAATTGGGCAGCTCATAAGTAAGGTGGGGGAAAACCTGATTAGGATATGAATTTAAAAAGTAAAAACACTCAGAAACAGCTAAAAAGAGTAATTATTTTATACAAATGATGTGCAAGAGGAAGAATTAATACAGAGGAATTAGATAGAGGAGGAGGGCTGGTAGTTCTGATAACCTACTTTCATTGGGAATGGGTTTAAGAAGGAACAATACATGTATATTTAGAGGAGTATAAAAGTCTTCTAAATTCAAAAGAAATAAAATAGTAGGGGCATAGGGAGAAAGGAGGAAAAGGGAGGGATATTTAGAGGGGAGGGGGAGGGAATAGGTTAAAGGGGGCATAGAAGGGAATTTATTTATGGGAATGGGAAGATAGGGGAGGGATCCTTGGAGGGGTTAGGCAAATGATAGGAGAGCAAGGTAGTGGATAGAAGTCAAATAGAGGAGGTAGGAGGGATAGGAAACGAGATATGCATAAACATAAAAAAACAAAGATCAGGAGTAGGATATGTTTAGCAAAGTATATGTCTATATATGTATGTCTGTATATATCTATAGTTATAGAGAAACATAACTGGGGGTAGGGGAAAGGGGAAAAAAGAACAACCTAAAAATGTACACAGCAGAGAACAAAAGCACTGACATGGAAGCAAAGAAAAGGTGCACAATTTTCAACACAAGTATTATTTATCATACAGGCTTTCTTGAAATGGAAATTTATTGTTACACAATTTGAATCCTCTCTTAGTTCTGCTATGTACATGACATGCTTCTTTTTCTTTTTAATGTTGTACTTAAGTTCCAATATTTGTTTATGACGTTTTTGGTTCTTTTTTTATTATTCTGTATTTGTGTTCTGTCATTTGAGTCTATAATAAATTTTTTTAAAAAAAGAATTAAATTCTCCATCTCATTTTTCTCTTCTTTCTGACAGCAATGATAAAGTCTCTTTCTAAATTTCTAACTAGAAATAGGCACCAAATCAGCATAATTACCCTGGAATTTGTCAGACCAAGAAGAATAACATGCTAACCTAGACCTACTATCTTTGCTTTAAATCATGTTTCAAATTTTATGTCTATCTGCATGCCTCTATCACTGTATACCCTCAGCTTCCCTCAAGCATACATGCACACACACACACACACACACACACACACACACCAGTCATCTTATCTCCTCTAATAGAGTCACTGCCTTGTCTACCCTACACTTTCACATTTGCAGACCAGACAAGGGAAGTGAAGCTATCCAAAAAATATCCTCTCCACACCCCAAAAGGATCCTAACACGCAAAGGAAGAATGATCTAGAAGGTGAAAAAGTGTAGGCAATCTGGATCTACATCCCCAGCACTGCGCAGAAACCAACCTGACCTCCAGATGTGATGAGGACTTCTTTTCTCAGAGACCTTGAATGTCCTCCCATTCTCAGACATCTCCTATGGCTTCTAGCAGCTTCTTGAATCAAATTAAATATCCAATAAAAACAGAAACAAACAAGCAAAAAAAGACCATATAACATTAATTTCTTTTAATGGTATTATTCATTTGGCAGTAGAACAAAGATGTTTCTCCCTATATTTTTTCACTTGTAGTTCAATGTTGTTTCCTTCAACATCATGGAGTAACACAACAGATACACATAGGTCATAGTTTCTCATCTGTTCTCGAGCTATATCTCCTCTCTTCTACCAGTGTCTATAATCCCAGTCCATTCTCTCAGAAGAAAAAAAGTACTGAATTTGTTATTTTTTCTGGATTTTATAAAAGAAAATATTTGAGCCTCATTCAATAAAAACCTAAAATAAACCAATCCACACTGACTGAGAAGACACTATTCATGTCCTTCACACTTGAGGGATGTTTTTAGGATTTGAAGTAGTTTAGCAAACTTGGACTGCCATTTTCAAAGGGTTTTTTGTTGTTTTGTTTTTGTTTTTTACGGCTTGTTAACTCACCTTGGTACTAACAATCTCTTCTTGGTTTCTGACCCTTGACACAAAGAGAAGGAGTTTCCTAAAATCATAGCCTCGTGGGATGTAGGGCTGAAAGAAACCTTTGACATTATCTGGTCCAATCCTTTCATTTTATAAAAGGGAAGAGTGAAGTCCAGGAAAACTGAGTCATCATGATACAGTGAAAAGCATGCTGGACATAGAGTTAAGAAACACCTGAACACCCCTTCCCCCCACACAGCACCCAGTACCTAGGGGACCACAAGCAACACTCAAAGTCACATTTTCTCATAAATAAAATGGATTTTGAGCTGAAAGGGACCTTCAAAGTCATCTAATCCAATGCCCACATTTTATAGATTACGAAACTAAGACTCAAAGAGGATTACTAATGTACCCAAGATTGTACAGTGAAGTCCTCTGATAACACCTGGAGTATTTCCCTCAAAAGACTGTTATGAGAGTCAGATGAAATAATGCACATAAATAACTTTACTAACCATGAAAGTCTATGTAAATGTCAGTTATTATAATGTGATTTGCTCAAGTACACATATCGAGAAAGTAGGCTTTGAGCCAGACTTTAGAACCCAGAACCTCACAGTCACCTGACAGGCAGTCCAAAGAAATCCATTATTAACCCTCTGTCCTAAGACTTGGTTCTAGCTATTAGATAACTCTGATACTTGATGTACAACAGTAGAAATATCCAACAAAAAGCATTTATTAAGCATTTACTATGTGCCAAGCACTGTACTAAGCAATGGAAATTCAAAGAAAAGCAAAACAAGCCACTGCCTTCAAGAAGCTTTTGTTCTAATAGAGATATGTGTGTGTGTGTCTATATTGTTGTTGTTGCAACATATCCACATATATGCATGTATATTGTTGTTCTGGTTTGTCCTAGGGACATCATGGGGTGATATGTTGACTGGTGAGTGAATTGGATTGAAGTGAGGCAGAGTTGCATACGTTGTCAGCCTCACATTCTCTTCAAGAACCATTGAAGTCCATTGGTAAGACAAAAGTCAGGATGACTGACAATGGCCTGGGATGCAGCAGATGACCCTGGCATCTTTGGTGTCTGACCAGGCTCTAAGTGCTCCATATCACCTGCTTCAGTGGCCAAGGCCATTGGAACAAATTGTTTTCAACTGCCCAAGGTTGGGGAAAGTCTTCACATGCTGGGGGTAGACACCCCCCCCAACCCACCAACAGGTCTGAGATCTGTCAGTTACCCTCATCCTGGTTTAGCACACCTGCTTAGATGGTTTACCAAGGTGTGTCCATTGTACATGTTACAGCTTCTTGGAGCCACAGGTGAGAGTCAACCACGAAGCAGACACCAAAGGTGGATGAGCAGCCCTCATACCATACCTCATAAACACCTCATACTGCCCCTCTCTGTATTATACAACATACAAATGAATACTATATATTATGTCACACATGTATTATATGTATAAGCATCCAAGATAAATACAAACTAGACAGAAAATGCCCTTACAAGGTATTTGGCCCCACCAAAGAGGGCCAGGAAGGACTCCTAGAAGTAACACTTATCTCAGTCTTAAATGAAGACAAGAATTCTAAGAGTCAGAGGTTGGAAGAGAGAACATTTTAGGAATGGAAATACAAAAACATAGACATGGAAAATTAAGTGCCAAGCTCAAGGAAAAGCAAGGTCAATGTTACTAAACTGTAGAATGTATGGAGGGCAATATAATGTAAAAAAGATCAGAAAGGTAGAAAGAGCTCAAGTTGTGAAGAGCCTTAAACGCTAAACTGAAGACTTTTTATTCTATCCTGAATAATAGGGAGCCATTTGCATTTATTGAGTAGGGGAGTGACATGTTCAGACCTACATTTTCGGAAATTAGGAAATTTAAGAAATTAGGAAAATCACTTTGGAGAATTAATTGGAGTAGGAAGAGACTGGAAACAGAGAGACCAATTAAAAGGCAAAAGGTAACAAGAGCCTTAAGTAGGGTGGTGGCTATTTGAGTACAGAACAAGAAATGTGTGTGATCATTCCCCAATTGATAAATGGTCAAAGGATATGAATAGGCAATTTTCAGAGGAAGAAATTAAAGATATCTATAATCATATGAAAAAATGCTCTAAATCACTTTTGATTAGAGAGATGCAAATCAAAACAACTTTGAGGTACCACATCACACCTATTAGATTGGCAAACATGACAGAACAGGAAAATGATAAATGTTGGAGAGGATGTGGGAGAGTTGGAACACTAACTCATTGTTGGTGGAGCTGTGAGCTCATCCAACCATTCTGGAGAGCTGCTTGGAACTATGCCCAAAGGGCTACAAAAATGTGCACACCCTTTGACCCAGCAATATCGTTTCCAGGACTGTATCCCCAAGAGATCATAAAAATGTGAAAGGGTCCCACATATACAAAAATATTTATAGCAGCTCTCTTTGTAGTTGCCAAAAACTGGAAATCAAGGGGATGCCCATCAATTGGGGAATGGCTGAACAAGTTGTGGTATTTGAATGTAATGGAGAACTATTGTGCTATAAGAAATGATGAACAGGAAGACTTCAGAGAGGCCTGGAAGGACTTATATGATCTGATGCTGAGCGAAAGGAGCAGAACCAGGAGAACTTTGTGCACAGCAAGGACCACAGTGTGCGAGAGTTTTTTCTGGTAGACTTGGAACTTCGTAATAACGCAAGAACTTAAAAAAATAATAGTAATAACCCCCAATGGTTTTCTAAGGCAAAATGTCTTCCATACTCAGAGAAAAATACGGAATTCATTTGCAGAATGTAGCAGATCATTTGTGTGTGTGTGTGTGTATTATGTTTTGATTTGTTATGTGATTTCTTCCATTTATTTTAGTTCGTCTACACAGCATGACTATAGTGAAAACGTATTCAGTAAGAAAGTATATGTAGATCCTATATAGAATTGTATGGCGTCTTGGGGAGGGAGGGAGGTGGGGGGGCAGGTGAGGGTGGTAAAAATCTAAGTCTTTTTGGTAGTGATTGTAGAACATTAAAAAAATAATTAATTAATTTTTAAAAAATAAAATAAAAAAAGAAATGTGTGTGAGAGATAACATAAAGAAATTACGAGATCTGGCAACTAAATAGATAAGAGTGGAGGATCACATTGAAGCTGTGGATCTAGGTGATCAGGAGGAGGATAGTGGCACCCTCTACAGGAATAAGAAGTTCAAAAGAAGTAGAGATTAGGGGAGGGGGTAGAGATAATGTACTCTATTTCTTGGATATGCTGATCTTGAGATTTCTAGAACATCTAATTCAGGGTCTATCTGTAGAGCAAATGAGAATGTGTTTCTAGGTAGAATCATTTGTGGGTCAGCAGCCTTTGGTATTAAAGAGACCAGAGAAGAGGGCAGGAGAGCATCTACCAAGACAGACAGAATCACTGCTCCGGGGCCTCTGATCAGCCATTTGGTAAGAGTAGGGAAGTTAGAATAGAAGCCAAGAAAACAATATTAAATCTTCTTTCTCTCCCACTCCATCCAGCTGTCCCTGTAACTAGCCAAGGCCCATCGTCTAAAATATTTCCAGGAAGTGTCCAAACCAGCTGTCTATACAGCCTGAATGCATCATAAAATTACCAACTCTCCACTTTACATACATAGCTAACATAACAAGAGCCTGTATGTAATAAAGGGCCCCCTTTCTTGCCAAAGGCAAAAACCATCTGAGTTATTACACTTATGTGTGTTAAGTACTTGAATATTGTAAAAATGGAACTGGAGGGAGGGACTGACTACTCTACTATGAGAAAGGATGAAGCCAAACTGAGGAATTAATTCAGTGACCAAAGCTGGCAGAAAAGCCTGGAGAGGTATGAAATGTTCTTTGGACCAGTCTATTTTAGTACTGCTCTAAAGAGAACGTCACCAAGAAATCTCTTTGGAGTATTTTAATATAAGATAGCCTTTTAGTACCAATTGAATTGGATTCAGATTAGTCTGAAATGTCTTCTTTCTAGCCTCTGACTAGGTAATTTTAAAAAATAGTTATTTCCTACTGCTCTGCTCACCAGTAAAGACTCAAAAGGCAGAGCAGACATTCTATAGAGAGTCAAGATGGTACAGGAGAAAAGATCATAGGGTCCTCAGGCAGATGATCTGAGTTTGAATTCAAGAACTTCTACTTATGGTTTCTGAGACCTTGGGCAATTGGCCCGACCTCAGGCAACTCTCTAAGACTATAAATTGAAGAACAATTGTTGATCTCCATTGATAGTAAGAAGTTCTTTTCTCTTCTTCCCTAGAGCAATGAAATCGAAAGTCCTGACCCTCCCCCTGAAAAAAATTGAATCCACATAACTCAATCCAGTCTGCCTTTGTCATCTCATCCATATGGATGTCATGGAATTCTGTCAAATGATTTGCTAAAAGGGCAAAAGAGAAACTCAGGCTCAAATTGCTTAAGGGAGAAAAAGTAATAGGAAAAAGTAAGGAACTTGGAGTAAGGACTCATGAGTTCAAATTCAAGTTCTACAGCCATATGATTTTGGGAAAGTTGTTTATCTTCTTCGAATGTTACTTCTTTGAAAGTTCCCTCATCAGGGGCAACTAGGTAACACAGTAGATAGAGCACCAGCCCTGGAGTCAGGAGGATCTGAGTTCAAATTTGACCTCAAACACTTACTAGGTATGTAACCCTGGGCCAGTCACTTAATTGCAGTTGCCTCCAAAAAGAAAGAAAAGAAACTTTCCTCATCTGCAAAATGGGAAGAAATCAACAAAATTTGAGCTAGAAAGAAGCTTAGGGAGATCATCTATTCCAATTCCTTCATTTTACAGAAAAGGAAATTAATAATCATTCTTAGCTCCTTGACTGTTACAAAAATCAAATCAGACTGTGTATACACAAGTGCTCAGTAAACTTTTACACAAATGTAAGGTATTTTTAAGATTGAATAACTTGTGCAAGGTCACAAAGGTAGGTCCTAGGGAAATGAAGGATGCAATTAGGTCTTCCGACTTCTGGTTCAAAGTTCTTTCTAGTATGCCAATCTGCCCTAGGGGACAGCTAAAAGTGGGTCTACAACCACCTCTATTATTGAACCAACTGATTTAATTGTTTTAAGTTCATTTTTATCTTTATGACCCAAAATAACTAGTTTGATTTGCTTTATTTTTTTACTTCACATGGAGTAGACACAGCTATCATGTATGCATACATAGCAAACTGGGGGACTGAGATTCACTTAAATAGGCAGTCCTTTGATCTACATAATTCTATAACTGGCTTTTGAACAGCAAAATAAATGCACTAGTGAAAAAAGCAAGAATTATCTTTTTCTGAGATTATGAATACTATCAATTCTTGAAAATGTTATTCAAACTAACAGGAGATTTCATTCTGCATAATAAAATGGTATATAATTAGGAAGAACCTTTATTATCATCTCTGGGGAAATATTAATATCATTAAAATGAACATATGGCTAAAAGTTGTATGTACATTTTACATTCAGGTCCTTTCTGAATACTAAAGACTATTTAATTAAGATTATTACTGCCTTTAAAGCCTTTTCTCTAAGGAAAGATGGTACATATCTCCTACTGAAAAAGGTTTCTTCCCAAAATATCTTTAAACTCTGTATATGCATATAAATGAGCCTTATTCACAAAGAGGACCTCCCCCTTAATCAGGAAATACACATACAGGAATGTCAAAGGCAGAGAACATCATACAAACTATTAACTTTGATAGATTCTCTCTCTCTCTCCTTTTTCCTTTCTCTCTCTCCTTCTTTCTCTGCCTTTCTCTCTCCTTTCGGATCTCTCTTCCCCTTTTCCTCCTCAATTCTGAAGATAAATGATATGTGGAGAGCAAACTCAATAATTCAGATAATTCAATGGAGAAATGTAAAATAATTAGTAGATTTTGGGGGGTACACAAGACCCTGAAGGAAAGTTGACAGGCAAAGATACGTCATGTGTCCAGATAGTTGCCCACATTCCACTTGACTTGTCTGTGTAAATGGAACTTAAATGCAACGTAACTTCTACTGCTGTTAGCAAATCTCACTCTGTGGCAAAGTCCATTACTCTTTCTTAAACATACTGACCATAGTTCAAAAATTACATTGCTGAAAAACTCCCAAGATTAAATTTGAAGGAAATCAGTCACAATCTGAACTAAATCAAACTGACCAGAGACAAGTCCCTTAAAAATGTTCTCAGACTCACTTTCCTCATCTATAAGTGGAGATACTCATAATAGAACTATCCACTTCACAGGGATTTCGAGGTGTGTAAGGTAATTTATAAGCCTTAAAAAGTTATAGAAACTTCATTTATGGTGACGATACTGATGATAATGGTACAGAGACATGTTATATTTTGCTTTTTATTCTTCTAGCAGTTCTTAGCTGAATATTTCAAATGACTCTACAAGCATTTCAGCATCAGTCTGACTACATCCTAGGAGTTAGAATATATTATTATTTTATTCTGTTCATCTAAGAAATAAGATAACAATACTAGCCCTTCGTCTCTGATGACCAGTAAGATGTGTGTTAATGGCCCTTTGAACTCCAGAAATGTTCTACCTACAGATCCCACTAACTCCTTTAGAGTTGTTTCCATGAACAGAGGAAAACCTGGAGAATGTCAAAATTTGTTGTAGTTTTGGACACCCAGCAAGCGCATATTAAAGGCAGGAAGAAAATCCACAATATTGATTTACAACTCAGGACATCAATTACTAGAATCAAGTCTCTTCTACTTGGAAAGTAGAAGATTTAGTAATCTAGTCCCCCTCCCTCCTAAAACTTTCTGACTTGGTCTCCATTCTTTCTGTAAAAGTCATTTTGTTTCATTTCCTCATGGCATTCAGAGTCCCAGGGTCAGAGCACGATGACAAGAAAGTCCCTGAATGAAAGAGGTGGATGAGGTGTCAATGCTGACTACACTTTCCATTGTGGACATTCTAGCAAATATCAAGAAGTGAATGGAAGGCAAAAAGGTTGAGACAGTAGCAGCAACCAACGTGGAGATAAGGAAAGACTTTACAGTTTACAGAGAGATCACAAGCTACTAGTTCAGGACTCTTGACCTCTATTTGAAATAAATTTCCAAATGTATTCTATGAGAGCCAAATGCATAAATGGCTAAAGTATATGAACAAACTTTTCATCAAAAAAAGAATTACAAACTATTAACAACTATATGAAAGACTGCTCCAAATCACTAATAATAAGATAAATGCACATCAAAACTGAGGTTTCACCTCACATTCAACAAAGGTGACAAAAGACAGCAACAGTAAATGTGGGAGGAATTGTGGAAAGATAAGTACACAAATATACTGATTGTGAAGCTAGGAATTAGTCTGACCATTCCAAGAGAAATTCAGAATTATGCTAAGAAAGTGACAAAAATATCCATAACTTTTAGTCTTGGAAAGTAGGATCTGAAAAGTATGGACCTCCAACTATAAAAGGAGGCAAAAGAAATTTTAAAAAGAGATCTTATATATGCCAAAATATTTAGAGCACCTTTTTTCAGATAGAAAAAAAATTGACAAAGTAAAGGCCTAAGGGTTGAGGAATGGCTAAATTGAGCTGTGGTACCTGGAGGCAATGGAATCTTACCAAAGTGTGAGAAACAATGAAGACAAGGCTACAGTTCAAAGTGATGCAAACAGACCCAGGAAAACAGCATATACATTGACCACAGCAATGGAAATGGAAAGAACAACCATAAAAACAAAACAATGCTGTGAATTTATAATGATCCCCCAAAAGAGATAAGAAAAAGCACTTTCCCTCTGTGTAGAGAACAAGGACTAGGAGTGTGGAGCTTTGCACATTCTGTTAAACTAGTTAAAGTCTTGGCTCATTTTGCTGAATGTCTCTTCTCCCCTTTTTAAAATTCTTTGTTAAGAGAGACGGCTGTCTGAGGATATGTGTGTGTGTGTGTGTGTGTGTGTGTGTGTGTGTGTGTATGAAGGATATATTTGGACATATATCTGAAGAATATATTTGGAAATTAAGATGATATTAAAACAAAAAACACCTATTTCTTTAATTCCATGGCTTGTTAACTATCTCCATTCCCCAGGTCAGTCAATTGCAGCAGTTGTCAGGTGTCCAAGCAATTATACTTAGCTGGAAACGGTTTCCCTACTCGAGCAGAGGCTCCCATACTCAGCCTCTGTTATGGAGATGGTAGCTCCTGGACAGGACCCAAAGCTATCTCTTCTATGTAGGGTACTGTATACCTATTCACAATGGATTCTGAAGACTATATTATGAAGATGAGCAATCCCAAATGGAGATCAGTTATGAAGATACATACTTAATGTCCTGTCAAAAAACCCAAAAGGCTGGGACTAGGTTTTTAGCCACAAAACCACGTGCTCACATATGTTCTTGCTTTCAGATCCCAAAGTTGTGGTCCTATTATGCTATAAATAACAGTCCTAAAGTTTGGAGTGTTAAATCATGCAGCCCAAAACACTCCAGAGTACAGCTGAACCAAATAACTGGGAAATATGTAACAAAATAAATATAGAATAAAACACAGAGAATGTTAATATGTGATTTTTTAGGTCAATACATGCTCACAGGGATCCTTATGGATGGTTTGGTGGCCTCCATTTCTATTTGAGTTTGACACCACTGAACTAAAGGATGCATGTGGAAAACAGATTAGAGTTGGTCTGTCAAAGATTACACATGTAATGATCACAATTGGCCATTAGGTGGCACTTTAAAGTTCTCAGTCCCAGTTGATCCTCCCAACATTGTGAGGCAAGTATTCCAGGTATCATTATTAGCCTCAAAGATGAGGAAACTGAAGCACATAGAAGTTGAATTATGTGCCCCTTGTCACATAGCTAATGTCAGAAGTGGGATGTGAACCCAGATCTACCTGACTTTAAGGCTAACCTTCTATCCACTAGACCATGCTGGCTCTTGGTAGATTGTACAACAGAAATAGACATACTCTGGCACTATGATAGGCATGGTGTTTTTCCTCCTCCTCTTCTATCTACTCCTTCTCTTTTTTCTTTTTCTTCTTCATCTTCTTTGCTTTGTTAATTTCTTTTCTTCTCTCATTTTCCCTTCTTCCTTATTTAAGTCTAAGGACTGATGGTTGCCTACCGTATTTATTGCTTAGCCCTTCTTATTGATATACTTCAGTAAAAAGGTTGCTGACACCCTACACTGGAACATCAGTCTTTCAGCATCACCAAATCAGTGGGCACAAGTCACAGAATTTCAGAACTGGAAGGGACTTCAGAGTCCAACCTGTACCTAAACAAGAATCACTCTCACTCTACTAGACAAATGGCCATCCATCTTCTGCTTAGAGAGGGAACCAAATTTTCCAACCAAAGGTAATCCATCTCTCCTTGGAGCAGCTGTAATTGTTAAGAAGTTTTTTCCAGATGTCAAACTTTTGTCTCTTTGTAATTTCCATCCCTTGCTCCTAGGTTCTGTCCTCAGGTTAAACAGGAAAATGCTAATCTCTCTTCTGTATGACAGCTCTATGACTATTAAACATAGATATCCATATCCTCTCATGCCTCCCCCTCCACATCCCTTGTCTTTTCTTCTCCAGAACAACCATCCCCAGTTGTTTTAATTGATCCTTACATGGCATGGACTCAAGGTCTTTCACCATTAAGGTCGCCTTCCACTGAAAAACCACTACCCTCTCATTTATCAACGTTCAGTCTAAAATGTGGAGGCCAAAACTGGAAACACTAGCCCTCATTTCAAAGAAGGAAACGGAGAACATGAAAGGGAAAGTAACTTTTCAAAGGATATGCAGCAAGGAAGTAGGAAAACTAGAATTGGAACCCAGTTGGGATCACAGATCAATTGCTAGGAGTGAATGAGAAGTTCATTTCAGAGTGAGAAGGCTACCTCAACCCCCTCATGTTATATATAAGGAACAGAGGCCCATAAAGGTCACATAGGCAGGAGCCATCAAAGTTGAGATTTGAACCTAGATTCTGGCTCCAAAGATAGCATTTTTCTTTTGTTTTGTTTTTGCTGTACCAGGTCTTCTCATTCCAAAGCCAGGAAGCTTCCCATAACACCAACTGCCATCATCTCCTTAAGTGCTTCAGTCAATACTACCTATTGCTCTACTGGGGCAGAGATGCCACAATGCACAATGTATTATGCAGAGTGCCCATGTCTCTTCTGGAATCTCTGATTACAGAGCTGATATTGCCACGGATATAAACAGGTCATTTAGAAGACCCCACATTCTATGTTCCTCTTTATTCCCTTATCCTTTCACAGAAGAAGAGCAGTGCAGAGGGTCATACGGTCACTCTCCCTTATTTGTCCAAGTGGTGGTCAGGGACCATGAAGCAAGCTCACTGGGATTTTGGTATCATTCTTAGGCCTGTCTTGTACTGCTAGCAATTTTCACTTTTCCTGTTGCAATCTCCCTAACTGGACTGTAAGTAGTTTAAGGATAAGGACTAGGTCTATTCCTTCACTGATCATCTCTTCCAGAGTGCCCAGCACAATGCTAAACTCATATCTTGTGCCTAATAAAAATGCTGATTAGCATTCATTTAGAAGAATGCACAAGGCATTCCAAGTCCAGACCAGGCATTTTCACTGACTGTTCCCCATACCTGAAAAACTGTCCCTCCTCATCTCTGTTTCCTGGCTTCCTCAGCTTCAAGTTCCTGATAAAAATACCATCTTCCACAGGAATCGTCTCCTGATTTCTCAATTCTAGTGCCTCTGTTGATTACTTCAAATTTACCCTGTATTTAGCGTGTTTACACATAGTTGTGTGTTATCTCCATTAGATATGAGCTCTTTGAGAGCAGGATTATCTTTTGCCTTTCTTTGTATCCTCACAACTTAGCACAGTGCCTGGAACATAATAAGCATTTAATAAACATTTATTGACTCCATGCACTTGGGGAAAGGAAGACAAGAGTGCCAAAGATAAAATCTTGTCAAGATTTCAGTCCAAAGCTATATATATAAATACTAGGCTTTCCCTCTGGCATCAGTCTTGAGTAAGGGTCTCAGAGCAAAAGCACAAGACTCCTTAAGAAAAGAATATGCTTGCTTTCCATGCAAAAGGCTTCTTTCCCTTTTCTTCCAAAGTCATTTGGATCCTGGGGCAGAGAAATCCTAAATATCAGCATAAGAATTTTCAATATGAATAATGAAGATGGCTCTCAAAACCTGCCACACTGTTTCTGAAGATGCAGAGCAAACATGGTTACATCATCTATTTCATAGTTGGCAAGTGGAGGGAAACCAAAGAAGCTATATTACCCTCAGGGTCATCAGGTTCCTCATTTCCCCTTGCGTAGGAGACTTTTCATGGTTTCCTGTGGTTTCTCAAAGTGGCAAGACAATTTCAGTGGGGTAATGTGCTCTTCAAGTTGTGGGGGTCTCTAGGGAGATATTTAACTTGTCCAGGTGGGTCTTTGAGGTCACGAAATAGATCACTAAGAATATGCCTCTGAGAATAACTAACCCAAAGTGAGTGGATCCCCAGGAATATTTTCTGAGGACATTGTCTTCTCTCTCCCTTCTATGAAAAGGCATGCCGGGGAGACAGGAGAGAGACAGAGACAGAGAGACAGAGACAGAGACGAGACAGAGACAGAGAGACAGAGACAAGACAGAGAGAGAAGAAGAAAAAGAAGAAGAAACAGAAGGAGGAGGAGGACATCAATACAGAGAAATTGCACAGGCACAGATCTGAAAAGGATAGCATTAGTATCATAGTAGACAGGGAACAAGAACCGATCAACATTCATCAGAAAACAACCTATACTCTGTAACTTTTATAAGCATTTTAAAATAAATTTTTTTCTACCTTAGTTTTTTACTCCTATTTCCTACATGGATTCTCAGGTGTAGGGGCAGGCAGCTAGGTGAGCACCAGGGCAGATGGTAATAAAAAAAAAAAAAAGAGAGAGAGAGAAAGAAAAAAAGAAAAGCAGTTGCATAAAGGATTTTTATTTCAACATAAAATCAAAGAACAAGAAAAAGTTTATTACTTTGTTTCACAAGTTTTCTCTCTAATTCCAGCGTCAATTCAAGCTATCACTAATTCTTTGGAGCCATCTTTGAACACTTGGTGAAATGCAATGAAGAAATTGCTAACTACACTTAAATACACACACGCAGCCACGTCAGACAGTTCACACATACTAAAAAATGAGGGTATTGAAAATAATTAGCCTTTTTTATCTTAGAAGAGTTATAATTGGGCAAACCTCAAATTGCTTCTAATGCTCATGGCTGAAAATTCAGAAAAAAGGGAAATATTTGAAAGCACAATACAACATAAAATTATTTTAGACCCCCAAATAGTACTCCACCATTACATTATATATATGGTCATATCACTTCTTTTTCTTTATTCAATATCATTCCTATAATGATTATTATACCTACTCATTAGAAAATGTGATATGAAAGCTGTAAATATCCTAAATGCCTCAAGAGTACAAACTAAACACTTAAATTGTGGACAATAAAGAAAATTGAGCAGGTTGATCACTAGTCTTATGTAAATGACCATTCTTCCAGAAGTGACACTCCTCGACCTTAAATGCCCAGGTGAAAATTTAGGGTAAGATAGTTTTTTCTCCCGCTGCTCATGATACTGAAAATTAGTATCTGTAGCTCAGTGCACTGAGATTAAGTTTACAAAGGCCTAGCTTAATTGAGATATGGTTTATGGCAAACAAACCTATACACAGGTTGTCTGTCCATTGCCAAAAGATCTCGAAGTCTTCACAATGTTTTGCCTACACACTGGGTGACTGACTTAATTTTTCCACTTCTATCTCAGTCTTTAGCGTATTGTAGATATGGCCATAGCAAGCATTATCATTTTTACTTCTTGAAAAGATAGAGGATTAATATTAAGATGGTACCCTCTAACTGAAAAGTAGAGTAGGCCTTGACTGCCCCTGTGTTTTAAATATCTACAATGGTTGAAATTTTCATTTTAGCAACACCAAGAGGTTAAATTGCCAGCTCCCTGGTATATTTTCTTAAACCTATGAAGAATATATATTTACAATTAAATAAGAAAAATTCCATCTTTCTTGAGTACAAAATATTTTACTAGAACATACAAATTATATAACTGTGTGTTGCTATCTCTGTTCAATTTCTAGATAGAATCTATTTTTGCTTCGTTCTTTAATTTTACTAAAGGCTCTTTAGGAATGTTGAAATCTGGCTCACCTTTCGTTTTAAAGAAAAAGGATGAATTAAGTTTTGTCTGAATATATTTTATCTCATCTGGTTTTCTCAGCTGACTACAAGCACATTTCTTTTCCTGGCCATCATCACTAAGAACAGTGGTTGCTAGCGCTGAACCTACTGGCTGATCTTCCATAGGACATATAGTTGCAGAAACATTATGAGGAATTATGTGAACTCCATCCCCAGTAGCCAAAGTGGAACAGGAAACATTCTCAGCACCATGAACCCATGACCTACTTCTTCCAGGCAAAGTCAAGTCCAGGGGCTTTTCACACAAATCTACTTCTCTTCTGAAGAGTAAAGAGGTAGCTACTACTGAGGAACCAAAGAAATCCTCTGTCTGAATGGCTTTCTCTTTTGTACTTGAATATTTTCTGATTTTCTCAAAGCATTTTAAATTAACTTGAGAAAGGTTGTTATTCTCTAGAAATGTTTCTTCATTTGAAGACAACTGTGGCAAATTATTTGGAGGATGACTGGGTTTATCATTCAGTTCCGTACTTGCATTCTTGGCCCTTTTAGGAGCAGGTGAGGACAAAGAACTGTTGGGGCTATCAGAAACATTCCTTGATAATAAAGACCTTTGAGTTAAAGAAATATTTTGGCTATGATCAAAACTGCTGCACACTTCTTCAGTACTTGACTTCACCTCTGGAGAATCCCTATTCTCTATCAGGCTTCCTGTACAGAATTCCTCTTCTGAATTATAAGTTTTAAATTCCAGGGCAATAGGACTAGAAGACAAAAGAGGCTGGAGACGCTTTTGGCACCTGTTTCTTTCAGGGGTTTTAACTCCTACTGCCTGCCTGACAGAGAGTCCCTTATGTGGTTTCCTACACTTCTTGAACCTGGTTAGGAGGCTATCTTCAAAATAGCATAGTGCAGAATTAATACCTTTATATTTACACAAGGTTTTACCATCATCATTGTCTCTAGAAATACTGGCTCCATCGCTCTCATTTAAATAGGGATTTTGTGATGGGAAGGTACGTAAGTGCCGACAGAGTGGTTTAGCCTTGTTTTTATTCCGTTTTGGTAGTCTGGGGCTTTTACAAACTCTTTTGAAGTTTCTGTCTGGCAGCTGGCCTTGACTATTGCTTTTCAGAGGTGTTTTTTTCCACTTTGTTTTCTTTTCCATAATAGACGAAGACAGAGATGACAGAGAAAAAGCTTGCTTCTGACCACCGTCATTTTTGGTTGGTTTGATATACTCCAGACCACTTTTTATAGCCTTGCCACGATTTCTGCTTTTAGAATTTTTATTATTCTTAAAAGTTGAAGCATTAGAAATGTTTGAAGCACTCTTCAACAGTTCGTGGTTCTCTATGGTGTCTTCTCCTTCTTCACACAGTTGTCTATTCTGACTGTTCATGGGAGCTTTCCATTCTTTCCTGTACTTTCTAGCTTTTTCTTTTATTTGGTAACAAATTTTACTGACGTTTTCCTTGTTGTCATCAGAGTTTTCATAGTGACCAAGTAGCTTTGCCTCTTCATCTGATTCCGAAGGAATGCACTTGAAATAATATATAAAAAAAAAGAGGTTAACTTTAATTCACTTATTAGATAAGCGTGCGTTCTAACATGCACGCATAACCTAGGTGCTAGGTGCTGTGGTCACTGACCTCGAGGAGCTCAATATTTTATTGGGAAGACCAGAGTCAATCAATCAATCAATCAATCAGCAAGCGTTAATACCCCAAATCTGCCAATCCCTGTACTAAACCTGATAAGGTAGATAACGAAGCCATTAAAGAATGATTTCAAGTATAAACAAGAGCATGGTACAAATGCACAAAAAGCCTACGTGAATATTAACACTGCTGTTTAAAAAGCAAATGTATAACATTACTGCTACATTATGAAGACCATAATAAAGAAAATGAATTCTATGATGGCAGTAGAATAATGTCCTTTGACATATGTGGCAACAATGTAAAGTGCTTGCTCTTCTACAAGGAAAGGCACTCCTTCCCCATGTAGATTAGTGGAAAAATGAGTACTAGTGTAGGCTAGGCAAAAATTACCTGCCCTATTTCTTTTCTTCTTCCACCCTCTGCCACTCCCCAAACCAAAGCTTACCTAGAAAGAGCTCTCAAACACAAACAAAGAAAAAACAATGGTGCAGAAATGAACAGATCTAAGGGAAAAGTAACTGAAATCACACAGTTAAGAAAGGATATCATGCATCTTCCTTCATTAAGGCAATATCACATAAGGAATAAGCAGTCTGGTGAGATGACCTAACTACTTACATCAATTCAGGCAGGCAGTCATCACTGACAGACAATCATGGGCATACCTTAATTTTTTCAAAAACCATCCACTGAAAAGTAAAGACTTATCTGCAGTCAACTTCTTGGAGTTAGTTTAGAACTTGCCCATTCAAGTCCAGGTACCAAAAGCAAGGTCTTATCTTTTTTCCTGAGGATTCTAGTTTTCTCTGTCTATGGTGGGTACTAAAAGGGAAGTAGGAAGCTCAGTCCATTTGGAGAGATTAGAAGGGGAAGTCACCACTGATGAAAAATGGCCCCAGAATAGACTAGTGTCTATCTTATCGGAGAGTGCAATTTGGAGACAGAGTACCTAACTCTATTCCATTGTTATCACTTTTGAGGAAGTAAGTGTCTTTATACATAGTCACCAGACAAAGAGAATGATGCAAGTTCAATTTTTAAACACACGTTGAAAAAATTTCCAATACAGAAATTAATCATTAATCTGATTTTAGTCAATTGAATAGATAAAAGTTTCAAAGGCAGATGGAACTTCATTTCTAAAGGAAGCAACATTATTTAGCTAAGGATAATGCAGCAAGCTACCAATAGGTAAAACAGATTGCTTTTGTAGTCTTATTATACATGCCCAAATTAGTGTGGTACCAACAAAAATTACCGTTCTCTTCCTAATACATCAGCAGTTGATTCAGCAAACTTGATTTCTGAATAGTCCCCACCCTATTAGAGGTAGCACCATCCTTCATATTTGTATAGCTATCTATGATTTTTGAGGTGCTTTCACATACAAAGCTAACAGAGGCAATAATTGTGAAAATATGTTAAACAGCAAGCTGGATGCAACTGGAATGTAAATTCAATGAAGTCTGACTGGCATAGACAGCAGTACTTGAAAAATAGCTCCTTTACATGTCACATTATATAAGGCAAAGCAGAGTGATGGAAAAACACCAGACGGTGAGATTGGTTAAAGACCCCCTTGTCAAAATGTTTCAATTAAAACTGAACAAAACTAATCACGTCACAACAGAAAGACAAGTTAAGAACATCAGTCATTTGAAGTAAACTTCTAGCACCTAAACATGTAATGTGCACTAAGCTTGTGTACAATACATGCCCAAATGCCTAATAATAATATCGATCACAATAACTAGCATTTACATAGTGTTTTAAGGTTTGCTTAAAGAGCCCTTTATAAATATCATTTCATTATCCTCATAACAATCCTATAAGGTAATATATACTTATAAAATACATATAAAATATTCATATGTACAAATTTTTATAAAATAAATATTATCACCCCTACTATTATCATCCCCATTCTACCAAAGGCAAAAGTTAAATGATTTGCCCATGGTCACATGGCTAGTAAGTATCTGAGGATGAATTTTCATTCTCCCAGGAAAATTTATCAAAGCATTTTAAAATATCTACTATGGTTCCAAATAACAAATAAATTTTCAGATTAAGTGTATTCTAAATCTAACAGTACTCTAAACCAGTGATGTCAAACTCAAATAAAACCAGTTCCCTATTGGTCCCCAACTGACTTAGAAAACCACAAACTAATGTGACCTATGTTGTATTTTACTTTTATTTCTTTTGTTTAACATTTCCCAAATACAATTTAATCTGATTCTGGCCACACTATGGAGTTTTGGAGTTTTGTGTGCAAAGGGTGCAGTGAATTGGACATTTGTGCTCTAAACAAGCTAATGGATCATTGGACTTTTAGTCAGCAATTACCATGTACTAAGTACTTTGTTGGGTGCTGGGCATACAGAAACTGAAAATGAAATGGTCCCTGCCTTCAAGAAACTCCCTCTCTATAGGGAAAATAACAATGTTCAATTCCCTCATTTTAAATGTTGGCAAACTAAGACTCGAAACAGGAAAGCAATTTTCCAGCTTTGTAAGTGTGATTGGTGGCTGAGTTCGAATTAGGACCCAGGTCTCCTGAAACCAGGTCCAGGACTCTTTCCACTATACCAACTTTTCTTAAACTCTTCCTGGAAACCCTGGATCTGTTTCTGTTAGGAAAAAAAGATTTTATGTCATCGAACAAGACAGATACAAAATGGAAGCTAGAAAGTTCAGGAAAAGCTTCATGTCTAAAAGGGACAAGAACTGACTGAGTTAAGAACCATATTGGATGTGATTGTTCGACCTAGAAGATTATTTACAAAAACTTTTATTTTCCTCTTTAGTGAGGTTAAGGCAGGATTTTGGAGAGGCTTTTCTGTTCACCCTATTTTCATTTTAAAACTTTGAAAACTTCTTTTTTTGTAAACAACTTTGTGATTGTATCAAAAATCATTTTTTAAAATTTTGCTAATACACATCTGTGCATCAGGATTGTTTTAGAACTAGAAGAGACCCTAAAGATCACTTGTCAAACCCCACTCTCATTTTACAAATGAGGAAACTGAGACAGAAAGGCTAAATGACTTTGTTCACTATGGCTCCCCCCAACTTTGAGCTTTCTTTTAGGTATAAGCTCAAGGGCAAGAACTGTCTTTTTTGCTTCTATTTGGATCCCTAATGCTTGTTGACTTGACTTGAAAAGTCACAGATTTTAGTTTAGATATGAATCTATGTTGCTGGATTCAAACCCAGGGCAGCTGACTCCACCTCTTATGCCCTTTCTACTATTTCATCTCTTCTACACTATACTATCCTATCTCTCTACTCTGGAACCAGAGATTGACCCAAATCCCAGAGATAACTCCCATCATTTTGATGGCATCTTTCAGTCAGAATTTTGACCAGCCTTTGCTGGACCTCAGCATTGGCTACTCATGGACACTCATAAAGTCAATGAGTAACATAGGCAGAGGGACAAAAAAATAGTGAGGTTTCTTGTGAACAGTTGTCTGCCATTACATCTTTTTTTCCTAACAGAAACAGATTCAGGGATTCTGAGGAATCTGAGAAAAGCTAGTACAGAGGAAAGAGGCTGGGACCTGGCATCAGAAGACCTGGATCCTAATTCTAGCTCAACCACTAATCACTCTTGCAATGCTGAGCAAATGGCTTTCCTGTTCTAAGCCTTGGCTTGCCTACCTTTAAAATGAGGGGGTTGAAGTGGAAGATGTCTTTTTTCAATAGTTCTATGAAAGTATAGATGGCTCACTCTAGCTGGCTAACCAAACTTAGGCAAAACACTTAACCTTTCAGGGCCTCAGCCTCCTCCTCTGTAAAATGACTAAGTCAGACTAGATGCTCTCTAAGACCCCCTTCCCATCTGGTGAGTCTGAGCACTACTCCCAGTACCTGGGATTCCAGGGGAAAGAAAAGTATTGTAGATTTATAAGTGTTTTCTGTAGCGGGGCTGGGGATATCTGGGGCAAGTTCAAAGGGGGCAGACCTGTATTCAGGTCTGGCAGGCTTCCAATCCTACAGCTTCAGCTGAAAAAACGAAGGGAGCCAGTACATGTGATCCTTTGCCCACAACTCAACTCAGGAACAGATCTCCAGCAGTTGCATCTGTGGCAGACCCTCATCCTCCCCAGGAGAAGAGAGAAACAGTCTTCTCACTTCTAGATAAAGTAACTAAAACAGGTTAACCTTCTGGTCTAACCTTATAAGTAGGTGTGCTGTGGTTTCAGGGAAAACACTCCATTCCCTTATCTTACCTCACCCCACTCATGACTCTATAATGGCCATCCTGCATTCCAGAGAGGGCTGAATTGTATGATCTCAGCCTCTTAGTTTCGATGGCTTCCTAAAAGGCTCAGCTCAAAGTCCACCTTGTAAAAATAAGATACCTTTCCCACTACTCCCAGATGCTACCAACATTTCCCTTTTATTTTATCTTCTATTTTCTCTGTATCTAGCATATATCTATGTCTATCTATCCTATTTAATCTATCTGCCCATCTATCTCTTTTCTCACACACACACACACATACACACACATAGCTACGTACAAACTTATATGTGTGTGTGAGTAAATATTTCCATGTTGTCTTACCCATTAGTGTTTTATCTTCCTTGAACAGGAACTGTGTTTATGTCTTTCTTTGTGTCCCCACTGCTTAGCAGTTTTTTGCTGTTGTTTTTCAGTAGTTTCGGTCACATCTAACAGTTCATGATCTTGCTTGGAGTTTTCTTGGCAAAGACACTGGAGTAGTTTGCCATTTCCTTCTCCTTCATTTTACAGTTGAGGAAACTGAGGCAAACAGGGTAAAGTGACTTGCCCAAGGTCACACAGCTAGTAAGTGTCTGAGGCCAAATTTGAAGTCAGGAAGATGAATTATCCTCCTCACTACAGACTCTTTGGCATATAGTAAAAGTGATTAATAGATGTTTGTTGGTTAACAATAGATTGCTCCCTTCTATCCTAAGAAATAACAACAAAAACTCCCTTCCCATTTCAGGCCTAAAATCTCTGAGAAGAAAAAAAAAGCTTTTCATTCCAAAAATAGGGTGAAGGTTTTAAAATGCAATGAAAGGAGACATGCATTCTCTGCTAGCTGAGTGACCCTGAGTCATTCACTTCACAGAATCTCCGAACCTTAAGAGTTTGAAGGAACTTTAGAAGACATCTCATCCAATCTGTTGCCAGCCCTCAGTTTCCACATTTGTAAAATGAGAGTGTTAGATTGTATGATCTTCAAGTTACTTTCTAGCTGTAACTGCTTTGACCCTATGAGACGTTTGCTGAATTGACCAAGCATTGACACTAAGGAAGAACAGGATTGGACACTACTCTGGTAAAGGAAAACCAGGCATGTCCTCTGCTAAAATGGGGTAAGCTCTGAACCCTGCTGAAGCTGCTTTCTCCTTGGCATCTACTTTCTTCTCCCCAGTGTACATCATGTCTAGGAAGTTAGAGAAGTCCGAAAGTGCCTGCCTAGCACTGGTCATTATGTATTTATTGAACCCAACATAATCTTAATAGCACAACCAAGAAATTACCAGCAATTTCATCCACAAGATGTAAGATTTTGAACATTGATCTCTTTTTCATCTGGGCATCCATGCAAAACAACATTATACATCTTCTGACTCCTATTCTAACACAGTTAATGTTAAATATTTTCTACTAAAGGAGACAGGTATAGTGGATAGTGGCTGGAAGTCAGGAAGATTTACATTAAAATTATGTCTCTAATACTTAATGGGTGTGTAAGTCACTAAGACACACTGTTCTAATGTTCAGGCAACTCTGTAACACAAAGTGACCAACTATATAGTCACACCCAACTCAGGACTACCATATACCAAGGAATGTCAAAGAAGGGTGGGAGGACTGGGAACCTCCTACTCCTATGAACCTCATCAAAGCAGTTTGGGGATGAAATTATGTATTTTCCTTCTCAACTAGATCACAGAATGAGAGAATGCTTAAGTTGTTCATAGAGCATCACCTACTGTCAAGACTCTAACCCAAAGAAATTTTACAAATGAGAAAACTGATTTTCAGAAAAGGAAAACAGGTTCATGGGATGATAGCTCTAGAGATGGAAGAGATGATAAGGTTATCAGGGGTGGGGAACCATCAGCCTCAAGGCCACATGTGGCCTTCTGTGTCCTTGGGTGTGGTCTTTTGACTGAATCCAAGTTTTATAGAACAAATTCTTTTATTTAGGGGATTTGTTCTGCGAAGTTTGGATTCAGTCAAAGGGCCACACTTGAGGATCTAGAGGGTCACATGTGGCCTCAAGGATGAAGGCTCCCTACCCCTGGTAGCTCCTTCAATCCCCCTCACTTTATAAATGAGGAAACTGAGACCCAGGGGGATTATGGGATTTATCCAGGTCATACAAATAGGAACCTAATGTCACACAGTGAGTTAGTGTTAGAACTCAGGCTAGATCAAACATGAAGCAATGTAACATTGATAAAGAGTTTCTTTTTTGAAAATTGTTCACTTTAGGTGCCTTGCTGGTTCCTCTGGCTCCGTGGGCTTTCCTGCCTCACAATTCCTCCAGTCATTTGCTGAGATTTCCCTTCCTCCACTTTCATATTCTACTGTGTATTAAAGATATCTGCTGTCCTTACCTGCTCTCCCCAGCTAGGCATGAGCTCGTGGGGGCAGGAAATGCGATGCCCTTTTAATCCCCCACAGTTCCTTCAGTGTCTCACGTACAGTAAATGATGAGTGAGTGAGTGAAGGAATGAATATTAAAAAGCCCATTTTATAGAATCTGGCTAACCCTAACGACCGTTCTTTCAGCTTTCTCTTAGACTTAAATGAGTGGATGTGGATGTCTCCTTCCCTTTCCCCAAAAGAAAGCCGAAATCTTCTCTCCTTCCAGCTGTGGCCACAGGTTTGGGCCGCTTCTCACCTGCTCTCCAGCCCCATCCTCGTCTGTCCCGGGCGAGGAGAGGCACGGGCAGCATTTCAGCTTTCTCTTAGGTTTTCGGTTCCTCTGAGCCATGACAAGGAAAGGGGAGTGGGCGTCGAGCAAGGCTTCCCTGGCAAGAGAACAAGAGAACCCACGGACTACTTAGCCGCCCCGGGGGGTGCCCCTCACCCCCAGCCCAGCTCGTTTCCCGCCTCCGCCGGGGCCCCACACTCACCCCATCTTAGGTCCTTGTAACCCGAGGTCCCCCACTGTCCAGCAGTGTCACCCCGACCCCCCCCCCCCGCAGAGTCGGGCAGCGTGACCCAGGCCCCCCACCGTCGGGCAGTGCGACGCGGGCTCCCCACGATCAAGCAGTGTAATTCAGGTCTCCTTGCTTTTGCCCCCACCCCACCCCGGGCTCCAAGCCCTGCATTTCACCTTTGGGGGCGCTGAGTATCAGTGGGGCTGCCCTGTGGCCTTTCCCGGGCCAGGTCCAGACTGGAGCCCCAGCAGGAGCCCGGAGGTGAGGTGCCACTGACTCAAGCCTGGCACCCTCCGCCTAGGCTCCTCCTAGGCACCCTCCTGCCTTGGGGGCAGGCCGGGAAGACAAAGCCAGGGAGAAGGGACTGGACTGGCAGGGAGCCCCACGGAGGCAGCGGGGCGCGCGGGGTCCCAGCGACTTTTGAAAGGCGCTGGGGCCACGGCTGGGGGTGCGTGGACACCTGGGCACTTGCCTCGCGGGTCCTTACCCCACTAGCCCTGGACCGTCTGCTCCCGCGGACCCCCACAGCCCAGGCACCAGCAGCGTGGCAGAGAACCAAACCCCAAACTGCCCCTTTTGCTGTTTGTCTTACGGGGGTATCGGGGTGGGGGGGCGGTACTCCAGAGCTAGGGGAATTGCAGCTGATACATCAGCAAAATATTCCCTTTATAGTGTCCCAATATTCACACGGACTATCTGTGCCCAACTTGTGGTAGAACTTTCCGAGCTCATATTGGTCTGATCAGTCACAGTGGGGCACACTGAAATTTCACTTTACAATGGTGATGTCATTTTGTCCCCCTTTAAAGAGGAAGGACAGCAACCAACCAAAGAACCAAATTTCCTATTTACAGATAAGGCAACTGAGCCTCAGAAAGGCTAAGTGACCTGCCTAGAGTCACACACCTAGCAAGTGTCCCACTTCAAGGCAGCTCACACAGGGTACCCACTAGCTAAGATCATGTCTTAGAATCTCAAGGTTGAAAGGGAATCAGAGAGGGGAAGTAGTCCAACTTACTCCAGGAAGGAATTCCATTAACAACAGACCCCCTACAAGTAAGAACACGCAAGCCAAAACAGAGGAAACTGAAGCAAACGGAGATAAAGGGTTTTGCCCAGAGCCACACAGCTAGCAAATGTTTGAGGCTAAATTTGAACTCAGACCTTCCTGACTCCAGCTGGGCCCAGGGCTCCAACCACTGGGCCATCATGAAGAAAAATCTGGTCTTTAGGGGATATTCTTTTGAATGTGTGTTCATGATAATACTTAGCACATTCTACATCCTTAGGAACAAGTATAGAAAGGCAAAAAATGTTAAGACTAATTTACTATCCTTTAAACTTAGAGTCCTATATTTCAGTAGCCTCACTGGTGTCAACAGTGGAGGCAAAAAAAAAAAAAAAAAGACTGATTTAGACCGCAGCACTATAAATTAAAATAAAGCTGAACTCTCAGTAATTGAAAATCCAATAATAGTTTCCTATGTGGTCACTATTTCAGATGTTTTTGCTTAACTTTTTTCTCTGTTACAGGGAAAGGGTCAATTTCAGGGCAGATAGTAGAGGAGGAAGAAGGGAAAGGAAATACTTTCAGAAATGAATGTGATATAAAAACAAAAAGCATCAATGAAACTCTTTTTCCTAAAGGTTGAAGTGTATGTAACCTTTAATATAAGAGCTGATATAAGCCCAAGATTCCCCCTATATACCTTGTTGTGGCAGGTTAGGTCCACTGAGGCTAGAAAATCAAAGGTGCAAGTTTATACCTTGTTTCTTAGGATCTCATCAGATTTCAGGACTGATAGCTTTTGGAGTCAGAGAATAAGGGGGCTAGGAAATAATAATAGGACCTTAGACTGGTGTGATACCCTCCTTCTTGAGAACTCAACCCATTTTCACAGATATTATCTAGTTGTATCCTCACAAACTCCCTCTGTAAAAGAAAGATTATAATTATCCTGCATTTATGTAGGCAAGTAGATATAAAGGTTAGGTAGCTTTCCCACAACTGGTGCCAGTGTCCATGTCAGGAACATTATTCAAACTTGATGGCCACTGTACTACAAACTGAGACAATTAGGCAGGATGACCAAATTTACAAGTACTTCTTCAGTTGCCTGTTTTGCAGCTTATGCTGCCATCAGAAGCAGAGAAGAAAATCATAATTCAAATTAATCAACCATTAAACATATACTAAGTACCTGCTCTGTGCTAGGCACTGTATTAGGGATACAAACAAAAAAAAGAAAGAGAAAATTTCTGCTCTCAAGGAACTTACGATCTAAAGGAGGGAGATAACACGCAAAAAGAAAGTGAAACATTGGTGGAGTGGGGAGGGTGGAGAAGGTGCCTAAACTGAAAGGGCATGGTAAAGAAATCAGAAGAGCCCTGAGGTGCTGCGGCCAGGCGAGGAATGAAGAGGAGCATATCAGAGGACCAAAACAGGACAACCTGTCTGGGATACCTCCAGGATGGGGGCGAAGGAGGGGAGAGAATACATCAGAATGCTAAGATAACCTCCGTGTATGCATTCCTAAACTATAACTCCTGGTGTGTTTCCCATTAACGGTCAGTTAGTAGGCACAATTAGCTCGAAGCAATGGGATTTACTAACGTGGCGTAATTAGAGCAGTAGCAAAGAAACATTCTACCTATAAACCTGTGATACACTCTTCCACAAATACACATAGTACCCATGGGAAAGACTGGGCGTGAAGTTGGAAAAACATAGTAGTGAGGCATACATATGGAAACATGGGCAGCTAGGTGGCGCCAGAGTGCAAAGCGTGCTGTGCCTGGAATCAGGAAGACTCATCTTCCTGAGTTCAAATCCAGTCTCAAATACTTACTAGCTCTGTAACCCTGTGCAAGTCATTTCACCCTGTTTGCCTCAGTTTCCTCATCCATAAAATGAGCTGGAGAAGGAAATGGCAAACCACTCCAACATCTTTGCCAAGAAAATCCCAAATGAGATCACAAAGAGTTGGACAACTGAAAAATGACCAAACCTACAAATAGGGAACATGTGTGACTGAAGCATTTCCCACCTCTGATGATACCACAATGGCCTTTTTCACCCAGTAGAGTCCTCACACTGCTCCCTATTGTCCTGGCATCTCTGCTACACAAGTTACTCCACAAAGCTTCCAGGATCCATCCCTTCCCACAGCTCAAATCTCAGTTGCTCCTCTCAAATGGAAAAAAGGTCCCAAGGCCTAACCTTGTAATAGCATATGTTTTCAACAAGTGCCTTGAGAAGAGTAGCTGAGCATCGCTAAGAGATGGCTAAAGCTGACTTGGACCTTTTGGAAGACACCAATAGTTCTAGCCACACAGCTAGCTGAAAAAGAGTTCTACAAACCATGCAGTTAGTCATCTGGAACTAGTTTCAGCATGTTCAGACATACCCTACAATCTCCCCAAGGTCATGTAGAATGTTACTGTTTTTTTACGGTCAGTAGATTGATCTAGATCGAAAAAGAGAGCTGACCACTGAAGGCTCTCCTAGCTCTAAATCTCTGATGCTATCATGGTTGAAAAAAGTCTGATAACAAAGATATATAGAGATTAACACAATTACATAAAACTATCATAGTAGGAAAGTGGTAGAAGGATATGTACAGACATTTTTCAAAAGAAGAAATATATACTATCAACAACCATATGAAAGATTGTTCCAAATCTCGTTATGACAGATACACTTTAAGACAACTCTGATACTTGACTTTGCACCCAGAAAATTTGCAAAGATGACAAAATATAGAAATGCTCAACATTAGAAGGGCTATGGGAAGAAAAGCATATTAATGTACTCATGGTAGAACTGTGAATTAGTCCAATTAATGTGAAAAATAATTTGGAATTTTATGTAAGGAAAATCACAGCTATTCAGAACTTTTGATTGAGATAACTTGCTGCTATGAGATGAACCCTAAGGAAGTCAAGTAGAGAAAGAAAAGTTCCATTTATACTAAAATAATAGTAGCACTTTCTGTAGTAGCAAAAAAACCCCTAAAAATTAAGTGGGTGCCCATGAGTTAGGGGAATGGCTGAGCAAATTGTGGTATTAGTGCAGTAGAATATTATTATGTGATAAAAATGGCAAATCAGAGTCTAGAAAATTACATATATGTGTACACATATGTATGTATGGGTGTATATACACATATACACACACATATATAATAACTATGACAACGCAAATGAAGAGAACGCCAAAACGAAGCCAAAAGCTGTGGAACTTCAATAACAATCTTGGCTCTGGAGAAGAAATGAAGAGAGGCAGCAACCTCCTTTCTTTGGAAAAGTGGAGGGTGATGGGTACAAAAGGCTGCATATGATGTCATGAACTGACTTTGCTGATCGGTTTTGCTTAGTTGTCTTTCTTTTTCACAAGGGAAATTTCACTGTGAGGATGAGAAGAAGAGTTGGAAAGATAACATATGAAGAAACGACCATGATGTAAAAACAAAAAAAATCAGTAAAACAAAAAATAACATGAAAGGATTGGGCTACATGACCTCCAAGGGACCTTCCTCACCCTGAGCCTCAGTTTCCTCATCTACAAAATGAGGCAATTGATTTCTAATGTCACAACATGCTATGATTCTGTGCACTGACCTTCTCAGATGCTGGACATCAAGCTAGTAGTAGAACAGTGAGCCTCACTTCATTTGATTTAATTTCCTAGGAAGTAAATCAAATCAGTAAATATTTATTGAGCATGTGTTATATACAAGGCACAGAACTTGGAACTAAGTTCCATCTGGAATAGGGATCAGGGGATGGACTCTTAGGGCATGTATCATGGACAGTGCCATCAATTGATTTCTTAGCTCCTGACAGGAATAAACCGGAGAACAATGAAGACAACTCAGGACATTGTTCCTAGGGGAAGGCAAGCCCAATATCATTTTAAGAATGTTAGGAAGATACCTCCGAGGTGAGGTGAAGCATTGATCACTTTACTTGAGGAGAAACTTAGATTTAAGAGGGTAGAATAAGTTGAATGTAGTTGCCTATATAGAGGCCCTCTGGGTGTGGCAACACATAGATCTAAGGGCAACCAAGCTTTAATAAAAAAAAAACTTCAAGATTAGAAACCTCCTGTTCTGGCATCTTGATACAAAAGCAGAGACTCTATAATCAGAGATGAAACAAGTATATGGGTCTAGGTGATATTCTTCATGTGACTGGATCTGAGCCAAGGGAGATACCACAGTAACAGGAGAAATCAAGTGACTTATTGGGCAAAGGGTAGAAGGGAAGAAAATGTGGCATCACACACACACACACACACACACACACACACACACACACACACACTGGCCTTAGGACTGCTAAACTCAGAAATATTCAATGTAATATGTCCTCTGAGCATCCAGGAGATCACCAAGTACAACCCAGGATCAAATGTCCAAGTGGAGGAGAACTCTAAGAGAGAGACTGCTGATTCAGGCCTTTTATATAATTCATAAAATGAGTTGGCAAAAAAATCACAAATGTTATAAACAGCATTGAGCAATATTGTATCACATTGCAATCAATTGTGGGGAAGCATTGAGGCATGGCCAATCATGACAGAAGAATCAGGAACTATCTAGAAAAGCTGGGGAGTGGGAAAGGGGGAGTATAAGGGTCAGGAGTAAGGAGTAAAAAATTGTTGTAGCACAGAAAGAAACAGTTCCAGAAATATAAAATACAGTAGGGACTTCTGGCTAAGATGGCAACAGGAAAAGTTATCAAGGAGCCCAGCTCTCCTAGAAACATCCCAGTAAATACCTGAAAATACTAGATAGAGAAATGATAAAGAAAAACAAATAGAAACACAAATAGACTCTTTCACCCACTTAGAACTCTATACAAAGACAACCAGAAAATTGTAGGGACTTGGAAAAAAAATATGCCAGGGAAGCAAGCATGAGCTTCAGCAAGTGGACCTGTGGCAACTGGAAGAGGGTTCATGTCAGAGAAGCAGAGCATGGTGTGAAGGAAGGCAGTGTGAGGGGTTGGGTAGAAGATTGCGAACCAATATAAACTCCAGTGGTCATGATCTAAAGCCCTGGCCTCTCAGAACATCAGCAGAGGAAAGAGTTAGTTCCCATAAGTCATTGGTCATTGCAAAGAAAGATAGGATTGACCTGTGCACTCCTCAGATCACTGAGCACCACAGGAAGTGTATGATAATTATAAATCTTATATTGTTTGACGTTAGAGTTATAATGATAGGACTCTGGTATGGAGTCACTTAGGCTTAGTGGGCCCATAAATCATATAGGTAAAGACAGATAAGAGGTATACTTTTCCACTCTTCTGACCTATGTTAACCCTGAGTCAGGCAGTTAATGTCATAGCTTTGAGTTAGATAGAAGTCCTGACAAAGTAACTCCCTCTGTCCAAGCTTCACCCAAGTCTGGTATCAATAGGCAGCCCTGAGAACTCCACCACATCTGTATCTGATTAGGAATGCCCCCTCCTATACCTGGCACTGATTATCTGTTCTCAACCAAGCCCGTTTTTAATATATATAATTTTGTGACCTGAAGTCCAACTTTAAGCATGTTCTTTCCCTACCTGTATCCTTCCTCCTCTCCCTGTGTGAGTTTCTTGCATCTGCGGGAATGAACTTTTGTCTCTATATAGCCATATAGTTTATGGGGGGTTTTTTGCCTGCTTGCTGCACCACATAATAAAAAAGGTCCTATTTGTATCAGTTTTCTAAGTACCAATTTCCTGTAAATTCCCAAACATCTTTTCTTTAACCTGAGCTGCCAGAAAAGTAACCTAGTTGATTTTCCTGATCCAGGATTCAAGACACCTAACACTACAAAGAAGCACAAGGCCAGCTCATCACCTGGTAAGCTATACTGGGTGCCTTGTAGGAGGTCTAACACCAGCATAATCTCCAAAAGCCTACTGAGATCTGGCAGGGCCACAAATGGGGGTGGAACCACTAACCAATGGACAATTGTGCAAGGAGAAGGAGTCAGGGAATGGTTAAGTCCAGAACCCACATCAGGACACTAAGACAGAATCTAGGGATGGGGACCTAGTACTGGCCATCCTATCCAGAAAAGCAGTGGAGAGCATTCAAAGTACTGAGGATGACGCCAGGCCTTTCCAGCCTACCAAAGAGATGACACTAATAATGGCACTAAGTGCCAATTCAAAAACAGAGACGGGAAATGAGTAAACCACAGAAAACATTCAAATATAATGAAGTAATATTATGGGATAAGAGACACCAAACAGATAAACCCAGAAGAGAATACATTCCACAATTAGCATAAATAGTAGCAATATTAACAAAAGTCTAAGGAATATTAGGCTAGACCCCTGGATGAATTAAACTTCCATGTTTAGCTCCTACTAATACACTAGAAAATAACTGTAGAGTGATGAATTCTGTGAATTTAGACTATTGGAATTTTCTTATTTGCATAATCCCTATTAGTTGCTGGTTTGTTAACAAAGATAGTTTTATTTGGGGGGTAGCTAGGTGGTGCAGTGGATAGAGCACTAGTGCAGGAGTCAGGAGGACCTGAGCTCAAATCTCACCTCAGACACTTGACACTCACTAGCTGTGTGACCTTGGGCAAGTCACTTAACCCCAACTGCCTCAGCCTGGGTCATCTCCAGTCATCCTGATGAATATCTGATCACTGGATTCAGATGGCTCTGGAGGAGAAGTGAGGCTGGTGACCTGCACAGCCCTCTCTCACTCAAAACAAAGTTAAGTGCAAATCATGTCATCGTTTCTCTGATGGCATGGTCTTCTTCAGCAATGAAGGATGAACACACACACTGGGGTAGTTTTATTTGGATCCAATGAATTGATTCATGTGAAAGTAATTTGAAAAAACAAAAAGAGTAAAATAGATATAACACTCTATTCCATCCATACTACTCTAGAAGTGAGTGTAGTTAAAGTCTGGTGATGGGGTGGGTGATTTAGAAAGGACTAAGCCCGAGTTGAAAGAAGTAGAGTAGGAGAATGATAACTCTAGGGTGAATACAGCCAGAGAAGAAATTACAAAATTAAAAGTATTAACATTATTGTTATTGTATTATTAACATAGGTTGGCCAGAATATTTGTTTTTTTAGGTTTTTTGTTTTGTTTTGTTTTTTTGAGATTGGGTCCCCCTATCTCACCCAGGCTGAATGTGCAGTAGCTACTCACAGGCCAGATTCTGATCCACCCTGAAAGCTTGCCCTGTTGGTACTGGATTTCATGCAGATATCCAATCAGCTTAGCCTAGTGTAGAACAGAATTCCAATCCTCAGCCTCCCCGGGAACAGGGATTACAGGCATATCCTCATCTAAGTTTATAGCTGGGAAGATGGATGCAAACCTTGACTGACAGTACACCAGTGGAAGAATTTCTCCCAATGTGGAGTAGAGTACAAAAAGGGAAAGGGGACATATGAGGCAACAGAAGGAAACAAAGATTACTTGCCAGAAAGGTACCCTAGTTGAAGTTCCTGATATATAACATATATAGTTCATATTTCTCTATTACTTTAAGGTTTACAAAACTCTTTTCCCATAATGATTCTGTGGTGTAGGTAATATAAGCAATCATCCTTACTTTACAGATAAAGAAGCTGAGGCTAAGAAATTTTATATGACTTGCCTGTGGTCACATGGATATTAAGTCAGAGCCAGGCCTTCGAAATGGAAGCTTGCTTTATTAAAGGCAGAAAAACCTCATTAGGAAATTTAAGTATTCTAAAGTTCAAGCTTAGGCCACAAGTACTGTCATCATGCTAACTGATGGAAGCGGAGCATTTCCCAGTATACAAAGACTGTTTGGTATAATTAATGACTCCAACAAGGAGCTTTGGGCCTTTAACCTGGACAGATCATTAGCCATCAGGAAATGTTCAACCTCTGGGGGTCCTAATTGTTATTACAAACCAATAAGTAGATGAACAACATGAAGAAAAATAAATAACCTTTTTATGTGCTGAATACCAAACAATAAACAAAACAAAAAAACCAGCCCATCGCCCATATCCATGGCTAGAGTCCTGTTTAGAGTATAAATCTCTCGGCTTTTATAAACCAGTGGCAGTGACCAATAGGAGCACAAGAGTTCAATCTTAATGTTCCATTCAATTTTAACAGCAGTGATGGCTGAGGAGGCATTTTCATTACAACCTACTATTTTCAAGACTTTATCATTCCCCTCAACCTCGAATTCATTTCTAGGGATGTAAATTTTTCAAACTGGTTTATTACTCAGAGGGTGTACATTTTTAAATTTAATTTGTCCTTAAGGTTATTTGAATGTGAAGGGAAAAGATTATTCTGATACAGGGAGCTGAGTATTAAGTAGAAAATCGTCAGTAACATGAGGCCGGAAATAGAGGTGGCATTTTCAACAGTCAAAATACAAAATTTCCTTATTATTATTTATAATTTAGCCTGATGAAAGCATATAGAAATGCAGTCTTCTTACATTAAGAAAATCTATTCTGGTGTATAAAAGAAAAAAATAGGAAATAGTCACCTTAAAATGTCAGTGAGTACTAGAATTCTAGTTTGAAATCAATTTGTAGCATTAATTCATCTAATTTAAAGTAACACCTGAATTCATGATCCCTTTAAGATGATCTATGTCACAAATAATTAGAAATTGAAAGACTTCTGTCAGAAGATCTCCAATCTAACCCTGCATCTTCAACTATCTCCCTGTATGTAAAGTAATCCTTGTTAATTATGAGATAAATAAATCTGAAGCTCTCTTAATTTCACATGATAAATTTAATCTTCCTTAGATTACCTTCTTTTTTTTGCCTTCTTTAATTTCAGATCAATTGTGTTCATGGCAATTCTATTTGAAAACCAAGGTATTACTAAGACTGACTACAATTAAGTTCTTCTTCAGTGTTTTTTCAGTCATGTCTGACCCCTCCTGACCTCATTTGAGGTTTTTTGGACAGAGATACTCAAATGGTTTTGTCATTTCCTTCTACAGTTCATTTTACAGATGAGGAAACTGAGGCAAACAAGGTGAAGTGACTTGTCCAGGGTCACATAGCTAGGAAGTGACTGAAGCCAGATATGAACTCAGGAAAATGAGTCTTTCTGATTCCAAGCCTGGTACTCTATCCACTGCATCACCTATCTGCCCCACACAATAAATAGTACTGCCATTTAAAATATAAAATGCTAGTAAGTTAAGCTGAGCAGATAACACATGCTAATGAAGTTTTATAGTTTCCTATCTCAAAATCTTCATTATTTACTAATATGTGAAGGTTAGCCCAATGTCATAAAGGGACATCTGATGATCAAAAAATAATCAGGGCTTCTGACACTCTTTCCACTCTCCACCCCTTCAGCTCAGGTGGGTTGTGCCCCACAGTTTAAAAAGTGCTGGCCAAGATGAATGCTATGTCATGGGATCCTACTCTATCTACACAATTCTTTAGGACCAACATTTCTATCAACAGAGTAGATGAAAACAAAGATGGAGGTCTTTATCATATCTGTAGATGACATAAAACTGAGAGGAATAGCTGGTTATATAATTGGGATCTAAAAATATCTGGACAAGTTGGAACTATGGTGTTAGCCAAATCAGGAGAGCAAAGCAGTTGGGCTGTGAGATCAGGAAGATAGCAACTGCTGCCCTAATGATGATCACTAGAGAGAGGGCAAGTGAACATTTAGAAAAATGAAATAGTCATACAATAAACCAGAATGCCTTCATCAAGAACAACTTGTGAAAAACTAATCACTTTCCCTTTTTGACAAGGTCATTGATCAGGAGTATACTGTAAATATAGCTTGAGTAGATTTTAGCTAAATATTTGATAATAGTTCTCATGCTGTTCTTGTGAAAAAGATGGAGAGATGGAGGCTATACAATAGTGCAATTAGGGTTCAGAACTGGTTGAATGGACAGAACCAAAGAGCAGTCATTAATGACTCCGCGTCAGCTCAGCTCCTTTGGAGTACCTCAGGAATCTGTGTTTGGCTCTATTTACCAATAATATCATTCAATAGGAACAGAAATGGCAGGCTTACCAGATTTGCAGATAGCAAAGCCAGGAGGGGAAGCTAACACAGTGGATGACAGAGTCAGGATTCAAAGACATTTTGAAAGGCTAGAACATTGGTCAAAATCTAATCAAATTAAATACAATAGGGATAAGCATAAAGTCCTATACTGGGTTAAAAAAAGGTTAACTTTACAAATATAAGATGGGGGAGATCTATTTGAACAGTAGTCCACCAAAAAAAAATAGATAGGGATTTAATGGACTTAAAGTTAAGCCAAGTCAAGTTAACAAGGATTTATTAAGCACCTATCATGTGAGAGGCACTGTTATGAGAGATAGGGATACAAAGAAATCCAAAAAAACAAACACAGCAGACCCTGCTATCAAGGAGTTCACAGTCTAATGGAGGAGAGAATATGAAAATGATTCTCTACAAATAAGATGTATACAAGATAATTTAGATATAATTAACAGAAAGAAGACAGTGGAATAAAGGGGAATCAGGAAAGGTTTCTTGGAAAAAGTAATATTTTATCAGGGATATGAAGGAAGCCAGGGAAGCAAAACAACAAAAGTAAAGAGAATAAATTAAGGGCACAAGGAATGGCTAATGAAAATGCACAGTTGGGAGGTAATGTATAGTGCTCCAGCACCAGTATCAACTAATGTCGTTGAATCACAGACTACATCCACGGGAACTAAAATGTAAAACTAGAAAGGTATGAAGGGGTCAGGTTATGAAAGGGTTTAAAAACCAAGCAGAAGATTTTTATATTTGATCCTGGAGGTAATAGGAAGCCACTGAGGTTTATTTAATAAAAAGAAGGAACATGATCAATTAACAGATAAGTGAAAGATGAACTAGAGTAGAGCAGTGAGTTGCTGGACATTAGGTGGACTTGAGACAGGGAGACCAACTAAAAGGTAACTGTAATAGCCTAGGCATAAGATGATAAGGGACTTCACCAGGGTGTTGGCAGTGTCAAAGGAGAGAAGGGAACATGTACAAGAGACCTTACAAAGACAGAATCTATAGACCTTAGCAAGAGATTGGGTATGGGGGTCAGAGAAAGACCTAGGAATCAAGTCCAACATTTAGGTTGTGGGCTTGAATAAATGGGAAGATAATGGTCCCCTGAGATTAATAGGAAAGATGGGAAGAAGGGAGAACTGAGGGAGAAAAGAGAATGATCTCAGTTGTAGATATATTGAGTTTAAGATATCTATGGGATGTCCGTTTTCAGATTCTAATAGGCAATTGAAGATGCAAAGTCAGAGAATTGAGGTTACCAGATGAGTAGTTCTGAGAATCATGAGCATAAATAGGATAACTGCATCTGTGGAAGTTGATAAGACAACCAACTGAAATAATATAAAGGAAAATAAAAGATGCCTAGGACAGAACCTTGGGGGATACCCATCACTTAGTGCATAAGACCTAGAAGAAGATCCAATAGAGAAGACCAAAAGCTCAATAGGAGTAAACAGTAAGAGAACCATAACATTCAGGAATAAGAAAGGATTAGTTTTGTTCTAACTCTGACCTGTTCAAATAATATCTGGAGTTTGGTTCTTGACACCACATACTAGAAAGGGCATTGGTTGGTTGGTTGGTGTCGTTCATTCTCGAAGAAGACCAAAATGACATCACCATGACAAAGTGAAATTTCAGTGTGTCTGACTGTGACTGATCAGACCAATATGAGCTCAGAATGCCCTACTGCAGGTTGGACACAGATAGTCTGTGTGAATATTTGGGGGAGAATACTCCAAATTTGTGCATCCTGCGTTTACTTTGTGCTGTCTCAATTCTGCTTTGCTCATAGAGCACAGCACCTTCAGCACGCCATGCTGAGCCGTCCTGTGCCAGTGACTCCCATGCTGCACAGTCAAATCCAAAGTTCTTGAGAGAGACCTTGAGAGTGTTCTTGTACTGCTTTAGAAAAGGCATTGATAAGCTGAAAAATATACAGATCAGGGCAACTAGGATAGTGAAAAGCCATGAGTTCAAGTTAAATGTAGATTAGTAGAAGAAACTGGAGATATTTAGCTTAGAGAAGAGAAGACTTCCAAACTTAAGATCAGAGCAGCTAGGTGGTTTAGCAGATACAGCATGGGCCCTGGACTCAAGAGGACCTGAGTTCAAATCCAGCCTCAGACATCTACTATGTGTAACTTAACCCTGATTGCCTCAAAATAACCTAAAACTTTAAAATGGACATGCTAACTGTTTTGAAGTATTTAAAGAGCTACCACAAGGAAAAGGTATTAGACTTATTTTGCTTGGCTTCAGAGGGAAGACTTGAGGACAAGGGACAAATATTAAAAAGAAGAAAATTTAGGCTTGATATAAGGAAAAAGCTTCATAATGACTAGCCATCCAAAAATAGGATGGGTTATCTTTGGAAATAGTGGGTTTACCTCACTTGAGATCAAGTAAAGATTAGGTGATCAAGTCAGTCATAATTTTCCTAGATTTTTGACAAATCTAGAAGGCCACTGAGGTCCCTTCCAACTCCCCCAAAATTCTGTTGTGGAAAAGATTCTTTTTCATGAAAGATTTGTTTGGACTAAGTGAATTCTGAGGTCCCTCACAAAACTCAAATGCAATGACTTAGGTTAGAAGTTCTGTTGTAATCCAGGGCTTACTGCAATCAGCAAAGTATCATCTAAATGGAACATCTCAAGAACACAACCCTTAACAAAAATACTAAGCTAAGAAGGGGTCACTGTTTTTTTCAGTATAAAATGAGGGTCTTGATTTTAGACATGATTGGTCTCAGGTGACGGTGGAACACCTAAATGGTAATATTTTGTAGGCAGCTGGAAATATGAGCCTGAGTAAAAATATAGATATGGGACTCTAGTTTTTCTTCTTTGCAAAGATATTCTCAGAATGAGAGTATTTCAAGGTAAGCCCTCTTGTTACTTTTATTTCTATGTTGGTATAGTTTTACTTAAATGTAGATATAATCTATGTTCTTAGTAATTCAATCATTTTGGATGTTATGGTTCATTCAGGATATAGGTCAGATCATCTTCATTATTCCAACATAGGTTGACTGGCATGTTCCTTCCACCGACTCAGATTGGAACGCCTCTACATGTTAGTAGTTGGTTTCATAGGATTTTGTGTCCAAAAATTATATGTATTTTTTTTTAGCACCAGGGTGAGTGAGGGCAACTAGTGAACATCTCCATGTTTAGGCTTGGTCCTTGGATGACAGAGAAAGCATCTCCAGGACATTACCCAGAATCTTTTGAACTTGCTATGATATGCCATGCCTTGTGAGCCACTGGCATGACTGGCTAGAGCCCAGGGTTGACTCCATGCCTCAAGATTTAACAGAAAGGACTTTATTATCATTGTCATTTTCCTTCAAGTTGGGATACAACACTTTTGTTTCCTGATAACAAGGATCTTTTAAAAAAAATTTAAATTGTTGTGAGACAACGTAAGAATACCTTTTACCTTGTGTTGCCTGATACCTCACCCCTCAAACATTTTTTTCTCTGCCACAAAAGCCAAGAGCTGGTCCCAGGATTTGGGTACACTATCCTAGACAGAATCTAATCATGTAGCTCTGCTCTTTTCTTGCTCTATACCAGTATGCATTGTGTGAGAGGTATGACAATCTTAAGGTTTACAGTTGAAAAGAGTCTGTAGCGATTATCCAGTCTAAATTCCCCATTTTTCAGAAGAGGAAACTGAAGTCCAGAGATGTTAGTATGTGATAGAACTTGAACCCAGATGCCCTGATTTAAAATATACTCTTCTTTCCACTCTACCATAAGCCCTAACCCTATCTATACTCTTCAACATGCTCTAGTATACAGAAAAGCAACCTCAGAGCAAGCCCCAAAACACTGAGACCCCTTAGACCTTCACATTTACCAGGACTTATTTTCTGCCCTCATATCAAAATATGCACTTTTCCCATCACTGCCTTTACCTCTATGCTCTGTGCACCTAGAAGAATTTCTCTCCTGCAAAGCACAGCAAAGCCCTACCCCTACCTACTTCTTACTGCCCCTTAGCACCTCTCGCCCCACATGACAACAATCAATCCTTTTCCCTTTGCAGACCATGTTAGGGGTGTGGGTAGGATGGATCTAAGTTCCCTTCTCAGTCCTGCAGTGTCCCTGTTTCTTGACAAGACATAACAATAATAATTACAGTAACAATAAAAAATTTTAAAACATGTATTTACTAAGTACCTACTATGTGCCAAGCACTGTGCTGAGCACTTTGCAAATATCTCACGTGATAGCCCTTATATAGAATTTTAAGGTTTGCAAAGTGCATATGATTTTTGCAGCAGCCATGTAAGTTAGATGTTATTGTTATTCTATTTTACAAATGAGGAAACTGAGGCTGAAAGAGGTCACTCTGGGTTACCCAGTGAAGTCCCAAAAGCATGATTCCATCACAGGGATTTCAGAGGGCAGGTCAAGTGTTCTATCTGCTTTGCCTTCTAGAATCTCCCTAGCCTAATAATGTACAAAAGGTATAATAGTATGCCCATCATTAATACCGTTGCTGAAGTGCTTTTTAGGGATATACAGGATTATTTATCCTCTCTCCTACCATGCAAAATATTTTTTTCAAAAAATCACTTATTAGTGTTTACTTTATGCAAGGCAAACAACAAAGTAGGAAGCCAGGATGGTGCAGGACAATTAAAAACAATGGATTGGAAGGCAAAGGGCCTGGGTTTGTATCTTCAGCCACTTCTGACTTTTATGACGTTAGACAATTCATTTTCTTTTTCCTGGTCTTGGTTTTTTTCATCTATAAAATCAGGGATTAAAATTAGATGATTTCTGAAATCTTTTTCAGGTAGGAATCTTTGATTCTTTGAAAGTACAGGCAGCTAGGGGGCAAAGTGAATAGAGAACTGGGCCTGGAGCTAGGAAGACCCAAGCACAAATGAGAAATCAGACTCGTATTAGCTGTGTGACCCTGGGCAAGTCACCAAACTACTGCCTGCCTCAGTTTCCTCTTCTGTAAAATGGGTATAATAACAGTACCTATCTTTTAGAATTATAGTGACAATAAAATGAGACATTTGTAACACATTTGGGATACCCTAAGTATATAAAATGATAATGATAAATGGTGATGAGGATGAGGATGGCACTTGATGAGATGCTTAGTGGGAAAAGGAGAAAAATACCAAGTAACATCAATCTGACCTTAGTGAAAGTTTTTGTTCATTGTTCTTATTTTTAGGTTTGTATGTCTGGGTAACTTGCAGTTTAGTTGTGGTTAATGGAGAAAAATTACTAGGTCATATTGCTACTTACTAAATATTATTTCTCTGTTCCAGGGGACTAGAGACTTTATCATAGAATATAAAGTTTCTTTGGCTAACTGAAATGAGACATTGAGTCTGGGTGAAGAATGATTATTTTCTCAAATTAACATAGCAGATGTTCAATAAGTATTTATTGATGATGATAAAGCTGCTTACCTACGTTGGAGCTATGGATACACAAGAATTCCTGGGAAGATTGTACATTACAAAAGTCGTTGCAATGGCTATGTAAGTATAAAAGTCTATCATCAGGTAACATTTAGCTGGCAGTCTCAAGTTTTTCCACCAGATGACATCTGACCCTGGAGAGAGGATATTTCTCTTCTAAAGCTGTGCTTCTCATCTCCCACTGCTTACCCACTAAGCAGCTTTTCTTCTTTTTAAGATAATCTGTTCATCTTTTCTGAAATCCAGTCATTTTCTTCCCAATCTAATTTTCTTTGAAGGAATAAGATCTGTTCAAGGAAATTTGTTTGTTTTAAGAAGTCTATGATTGATTTTTATTTTTATGTTAAAAACTGTGCTTAAAATTAAAATAATTGACTTTAAAAAAAAAAGAGTGCCTAACAGACACTCTAGCAGCTGTTTAAAAAATACTTCTTGAACTGAATTGGTAAAAAGGTGAAACAAGAACATGTTGACTTTTTGAGACGATGTGAGGAGGTTAGGAAGTCCCCAAAGACAGCAGTTACAATGATCAAAGGTGCTTGGGTGCATGTGCTTGGGCCCCAGTTCTAAAAATCACACTTCTCTTTAAAAAATAACATTTCTCCCTAGCCTCAAAATACTATCCCAGGCAGTTTCTCCCCAGCCCAAGGACACAGCCTGCCCCTGCCACAACCGTTATCTCCCTTCTTGCTACAGTAACCAGCTGCACCTACAGAACTTATTAGTCTGAACCAGCTGTGTACTGGCTGAATGGGCTGTGCACTAGGTCATAATGACATTTACTACTCACTGACCAATCATATGTATCCTAGACTTAGACATACGTATACTCCCTTACATTTATCTTGTCTAACAAGACGTTGATAAGAGCAACCTGGTATTTCTGAGTCAGCCCTGACCATTGGTTGACTTAGGGAAGTTTCAGGCCTAAAACCACATTTTCAGGTAGCCCCCCCCACTCTCCTGGGCTATTTCCCAATGAACTTTGGGTAAAATACCTGCACAGTAGGTACCAAAAGTGCATGTTCCTTTAAGAACTAACCACTCCTTAACCACTTCCTAATCCCACCCTGAAAACCTAGTTAGCATATTTGGCACATGCTTCACTATAGAATATCCTATATAAACTTTCTCTGTACCCCTCTAAGGTTGCAGGTTTCCTAAGAACTCTTGCCCACTGAAAAGCGTAATAAATCTTTACCTTGACCTCAACAATGCTTGAGTCCGTGAATTCTTCTCCAGGCAACCTGCCCCAGTACTCTGGTCCTTGTAGGGGTCTCACACCCCTCTTCTATCCCTCGTCACTGCCAAAGGGATTCTTGTAAAGTGCAGGTCTGAACATATTGCTCTGTTAATCAATAAATTCTAATTATTCCTTCTCATCTCTGGCATCAAGTTAAACCCTCTGGAATTTAAAACTCTTCTAAATCTGGCCCCAACCACCCTACCTGGCCTTTCTCTTCCTTATGCACTATAGGGTCCAACCAGACTGAACTCCTTAGTGTTCCTCATATATGATGTTCTATTTCATCCAAGCCTGGAATGCATTCCTTCCCCACCTTTGCCTCTTAGAATTCCACAGAATTCTCCTTGAAGATTGGGACTATTTCACACTTGTATTCTCAGCACATATGTATTTTTTTAACTTGGAAGATGCTATAAGCCAAGACTAAAGGGAAGGGAGAGTTGGTGCATAACTTTTTGCTCTCAGATGATTGTACTCTATGCAACCTCTGAAGTTGAGATGCAACAAAGTATGGACAGATTCTCTGCTGCTTGTGCTAATTTTGGCCTAATACCAAGAAAACGATTCTCTGTTTTCTCCATATCACCCATAAGTGGAACCACTGGTTACAGCAAATGGAGAAATTGTGATTGCTGTGGATCAGTTCACTTACCTTGGTGGTATACTTTTCAGGATGTCCACAGAGATAATGAGGTTGACACATTGCCAGAGCTAGCTCAGCATTTGGCAGACCCCTGGACAGTCTGCCAGTGCCATGCCAGAAAACTGAACTGCTTCCATTTGAATTGTCTTAGGAAGATTCTGCAGATCACCTGGCAAGATAAGGTACCAGACACTCAGGTCCTTTCTCAAGCTGCAAAGAGAGCAATTCTGATGGATTGGCTACATAGTTTGAATGTCATATATATGTTTGCCTAAAAGATTATTTTATGGAGAACTCACCCAAGCCAGGGGCTCACATGGTGATCAGAAGTGATACAAAGACATTCTCAACGTCTCTCTGAAGAAGTCTGAAATCAGTTATGAAAAATGGTGAGTTGTGAGATACTGGCAAGGACCATCCAGCATGGTGTGCCCATATCAAAGAAGGCAGTGTGCTCTATGAGCAAACCAGAATTTTGGTAGCTTGCTCAAAAGAAATATGAGATGTGTAAAGTTAGAAATGTCTCCCTCCCAGGTGGTCAAAGGGCCTCTTTGTGTCTCACCTAGAGTAGTCCTCTGAGCTCATATTGGTATGATCAGCCACACCCAGATAATACTGAACCTTGACCCTTGACATCGTAATGTCATTTTGGTCCTTTTCAAGTACAAAAGACAAACAGTAACAGCATATGTATTTGTATTCTAGTACATTTCTTGCAAATAGTAGGTTTGTTAATAAACGCTTATTGATTAACTCATCGATCTTTGGTCTAGAGAGGAATCAGAAGTGACTGAATGATAAGTTTAAAGCACATGTAAATTTGTACAAAGTGGACCCCAAAGCAATTTGCTAAAAAAAATTTTTTTTAAAAAAGGCTTGAGGCTGGGCCAGAGAAACTTTTGACATCCTGTACAGCATAAAAAGAAGAGATTAGCTAATGTCTTCTACTGATAATGGATCACAATGCAAGTATATTCCAAAGCTTCTCCTGAGCATATCATTTTTGCTAATTTGAACAAGATTTTAGCAATAATAAAAGTTTTATTAGAGATGAGAACTTCACTTGATCGGTAGATGGTCCCTGAAAGAGATTACCAAAGGGACCCCATGAAGATCTGCAAGCCATTTGACCACTAAGGATGGTTTTTCAGCACACTTCCCTCAATTAATTCAATCGTCAATATTTATTACATACTACATTTAATGCATACTACATGCAAAATATTGTGTTGACCTTAGGGTAGGAAGTGCTAAATTTGGAGTCAGAAGACTTAGGTTTGAGTATTACCTCTGTAGTTTACCACCCATGGGACACAACCCCTTACCTTCTCAGGGTCTTAGTTTGCTAACAAATGAAGATACTGACTCAGAAGACCTCTAAGAGTCTGCCTCGATTTAATTTCCATGATGAGTGAAGATCTTTTCCAACCCAGTCCATTACCTCCTAAAGGGCAGAAACTATTCCATAATTCAATCCAAATAAGGAATATCTGAAAACCTACTATGTGCATTCTTAGATACCACAGAAAAGACAAAGAGGGAGGTCACCAACTTAGTGACCCTGGAATGACGAGCCAGGACATTCTACGCCCCAGAAATGGTGAAATAAACCAAGTCGGTGCAGAATTAAGGAAGTACCAGACGGAAGGAGAGATGCAAAGAAGATTAAGAAATATATGCGGGCAGGGGAGAGAGGGTTGATCAGGGAAGATAATTATCATTCAGTCACTTCTGGTTCTTCTCTAGACCAAAGCTCAATGAGTTAATCCACAAGCATTTATTGACAAGTCTCCTATTGGCCAAGAAATGTACCAGAATACAAATACGTATCTGTAATTGTTTATCCTTTGCACTTGAAAAGGACCAAAATGACATTACAGGCTTGACATTTAAAGTCTAATTTCTTTTGTAAAGAATCTGGCGCCACCCAGAACATTTCAGAATTGCTCCCTCTTTTTAAGGGGGCCGTATGCTTCCATGTTCAGCCTGTGGTTTCATGTATAAGGGAAATCCTAGTGCGGAAAATCCCTCCTCCAAAACTAATGCATTTTATCCTGTCAGAAAGTTGCTGGGGAGACTTGCCCATTAGACTTTGAACGCCTAGAGAGCAGGAGCTGTCTTTTTTGCATTTCTTTGTACCTGCAGCGATTAGCACAGCTCCTGGCACAGAGCAGGCTCTTAATTGTTAATTAACTAACGGAGTTTAAGTGCCCCACCCTTGGTCATACTGCTACACTGTATCAGAGGAGGGCTCGAACCCTGATCTTTTGGATGAGATGGTCAGGCATCTCTTCGACGCACGAGTCAAGAAAAGATCTCGTTAGTTACAAAATAACAAAACCCATCACACTGTACTCCAAGGGAAGGGCCGTGCTTCTTGCCTTTGTCTTCCCAGCGCTCAGCACAGTGCTTGGCACGCAATAAGCGTTTAATGAATGTTTGCACCGTCCACAAGAAGTCTTTCCCTTATTTCTCATGCCTTCCCTCTGTCGATGATCTCCGGTGGGCCCTGTGTATGGCATGTCTGCATATTATGGTGGGCACGTTGTGAGTCCTCGAAGGCTGGAGCTGTCTTTGACCTCTCTGCATCCCCAGCACTTGGCACTTCGAAGGCGCTTAATAAATGTTGACCGACTGCTCGCGGACTTGATTTGACTGCAACCGACCCGAGCTCAGCAGCCAGGGAACAGAGAGGACCGTGGCCGCGGGGCAGATGGGCAGGTTCTCAGGCGCCCTCACCGTTACAAGGAAGCTACCGGACGGAGAAAGCGGAAGGAGGGGGCCGAGGCCTCAGGCAGGCGAGGCAGGGCCCGGGCTGGGAGGGGGCGCCCCATTCTCGCTCCCGGGGCCCGGCTGCTCCAGGACCCCCCGCAGGGGACCAGCTAGGTAGCAGCCGCCCCCTGGCCCAGGAGCCGGCCCCTCGCGGGGCCCGGAGCGCTCAAGTCTCGCGAGAGCTCCAGCCGCCATTTTTCCATTGATCGCTGTCGTCCGGGGGAGGGGCCGGGCGGCGGCGGCAGCGACGACGACGACGACGACCAAGGGGTGACGACTACGACTAGGGTGACGGTGACGGTGGGGCTGCCGTGGGTCGGTGTCTGCGCGCTGCTGTCCGAGGCTCCGGCCGAGGCCTCCGCAAGTGGCCGGGGTCGGGGCGGCGGGAGAATGCCCGGCTCCGCCGCTCTCTCCTGAGGCCCAGAACCGCCGCCCCTCGCGTCGAGTCGCTCGCGGGCCGAGACTGAGCCATGGTCCCGGGCGAGGAGAACCAGCTCGTCCCGAAGGAGGTGAGCGGGAGCGGGAGCGAGGGGGCCCGGCTAGGCCCGCGCCGCGGCCTCCGGCAGCCACCGGCCTAGCCGCGGGCCCCGCGTGGGGGGCGGCCTCGGCCCCGGAGGCCCTCTGCCGTTCCGGCCGGGGCCCTGGGGACGCCTGCCCGCGAAACCAACGGGCCGCGGGAGAGGATGGAAGCGGAGGGCCCGCTCTCGCGGGGAAAGGCTGCTGGGAGCCGGGCGTTTATTTAATTAACTGACGGGTCCGCCGGCCCTGGTGCAACGGTGCCCGGCGGCGAGAAACGCTCATCGCGCTTCCCGGGGAAAGCGAGCGCGGAGGAAACCTCGGGCTCCCGGGGAGGAGCGGGGAGCGGGCCGGCCTTCGCCCCAGTCGGAGCGCGCCGCCGCCGGCCTGCGGGGCTCGGGGAATGCCTGCTGCCTGCGCTCCTGCCCTCCTGCTGGGGCATGGCCGGGCCGAGGAGCCGCTGCTTTAACCGCCCGGGGGCCGGGGCCTTCTCGGCCCTCCCAAGTGCACCGAATAGTTCCTTCGTCGAGATTTGACCCTAGCCACTTAGGGAAAAGGCATTTTTAGCATCCACGTCGTTAATGTGGACGTTACGAAGTAAAACTTGCATCTACCTTTAAATGACGTTCGTTGACAATTCCTTTATGGATAGGTCTGTATCTATAGAGATGTCCCTGCTAACATACGTCTACGTAGATGTATAGAGATCTGTATATAGCCAGATAATATCTACATAAGTAGATATCTCTAAGTATACATCTACGTGTTTATAAATATATACAGATGTGTGTACACATGCATATATGTTGGGTGAGTAAATGAAGCGTTCTGTAAGCACTTACTCTGCTGGGGGATGCAGACAGGAAAGGAAGAAAGACTTTGCTGTCTAGGAGCTCACATTCTTGCGGGGGAGGGGGAAGATAATACATATGGAAAACTTCAGCTGTCAGATTTTTTTTTTTTAAGACAAATAGGCAGAAACACACTGCTGGAATTTTTTGGTAGTAATGGAAATCCCTATCAGTGACTTAAATGTTGTATTAGCTGGAGTATAGTTGCAGCTTATTAACCCTCTGTTACATAGTCCAATGACTATGCTAAACTCTACCTGTAGAAAGAAAAATTGCCAGTCTTTGTCGAGGGATCTTAGAGATAATTAAATATTTAGTGATGGGTAATGCTTATTTTCTTTGTAACATCCACCACCCTCATTGCTGATTTTGTTTTGGTTTTTTGCCAGTGGGTCAGAATATGAGTATTTCTGCAGTGGGCAAATGTAAGAAGTGAAAATTCAAATTAAGTAGATTTAATAGTCTAATTTGGTGTAGTTTGATATACTTATACCCTTAACACCTACTGTATAAATGGAGAGCCAGCCCTGTAACAGTGCTTCTTGTACCTTTGGGAATTTTTTAAAGAATAGGTACTCTATCAGTGACGTTGATTCCTTTCCCCTTGGGTCTTCTTTTCAAAATCGTTCCCCCATTTATGCCCTAACTTCTGTCTTTCTGGTGACCACTCATTACATACACGCAGCTCTCCCAAACTTGCTGGCCTTTTTCTCTTCTGGTTTTCACTGCCAGATGAAACATACAAGTTGACTACGGTGGCTACCTTTATTCCTGATCTTCTCAAACCTGATTCTAACTTCCATATCCTAGTCTTTACTAGAATTAATTCTTAAAAGGCCAAGGCCACGATTTACCTCCTAGCAATTGACATATTCCTTAACTTTCCTATTCCTTAACCTCCTTGAGTTCTCTTGAGGCTGTTGATCCTTTTACTTCCCTGTACTCCACCTCCAACTCTAGCTTACCATAATTTTTGTGTTGTTTTCCTGGTTTTTCCATTGACCTCTCCTTCAGTGCCTAGCCCTCCAAGAACTCTTTCTCTGTACTCCCCAAATCTCACCTTTTTTGTGCTTTGAACTGTCACCTCTATAGAGGACTTCAGATCAAAGCTGCTAGGTACTGCAGCCTATCGAATGCTGAGCCTGGAGTCAGGAAGACCTGAGTTCAGATTCAGCTTTAGACATTGCCTAGCTGTGTGAACTTGGGCAAGTCAGTTAACCTCTGCCTCCGTTTCCTCATCTATCAAATGTGGATAATAGCAGTTTTTGCTTAGGGTTGTGAGAATCAAATAAGATGATCATTATAAAACACTGGGCACAGTGCCTGACACATCGTGAGGGCTATATGAATGTGAGCTGATAATATTTTATTCCTAACAACAGTAATAATAATCGTGTACCTTTCCAGCCCTTTGATCCCCCTACCACTCCTTAGTCCCAGGCCCATGTTTCCAGCTGCCTGCTAACCATTTCCATTTGGGTGTCTCATTGTCATCTTAGATTCAGCATTTCTAAAGTGGAACTCATTTTCCACTCACAGATGGAAGCTTCTCTTAGCTTCAGGATTTCCTTTAGTGTAACTACCATGCTTTCAGTCACTCAGCCTTCAGATCTTTTATTCATCTTCTTCCTGAATAGCCAGTCAGTCAGTAAATACAGTCTTCACAGTACTGGTGGCATCCTCTCCATCATCGCCATTGCAGTTCAAGCCTTTATTTCCTTATTGTTTTCTTTCCGTCAGGTCTCCCTTCCAGTTCATCCTTCATTCTTTCACCAGGTTAATCAGCATGAAGTAGCCATTCCCTTGTTCAAAATCTGTCTTTTACATTAGCTGGAGCAAACTGCAAAATTCAGTCAAAGCTCTCAGTAGTCTGGTTTAGGCCTCAGCCTGTATTGCTTTTTATCTCCCCTTCTAAAACCTTGTTCCAGCCAAACTGGTTTCCTCATTATCTTTTCATCGTACTTTGTGCTGTTTAGCCTCTAGACTTTTGTTCTTCTTTCCCACTCCTCAGCCTTCTTCCTAATCATATTCTTTCAAGATTCCATTTAAATCCTCTAGTCTTCATTAATCCTCCGCCTCCCTCCAGAACTCTTATAACCCTGTTTGTACAATTAATTTGGTGATTAATCATATATTACTTTGTAACTCTTCTGCTGTTGTCATAAGCTGTTTGAATTTTACATTATTTAACTTTTCATGTGTTTGTCTTAACTTCCTGAACAGGGATGGAGAGACCTTGTAACTCTCTTAGGCCTAACCCTACTCTTTGCACCCTGTAATAATAATTGCTCTTAATAAATATTTTTTGATTCTTTTCCTTATATTACTCTTAAATTTGAAAAATTGCACTTCCCTTTTGAAGGACTATGACTAGAACAATGCACATACTGTGAAAATTGTGTTTATTCATTGGTTGGTTTTGCTGAACTGCTTTTTGTCTCTTGTTTCAAGGGTGGCTCATGGGGTATTGTTGGGAGGGATATACTCAGAAATGAAGGTGACGTAAAAACAGAAGTTACCAGTAAGAATGTTTTTAAAAAAAATTTTCTACATTCTTTGTGTTTGTGGTTTGGTGATATTATTTTTTCAGTCTTTAAGTACAGGTGGTTTTAAACTTTGTCCTCTTTTGCAAGAAGTGCATGTCATAGTTACAATTTATTGAATGCCCCACTGTTTGGATAGCACTTCACTATGCCGTATCAGGATTTGACATAAGTAAATAATTCATATCTTCAAGGGTCTTAACCTAGCTGAGAATACTGAGAATACAGAATATATATGTGTCCCAAAAGTCTTAGTGCAGTACTAAACCCTAGAACCTTCAAATTTCAGTAAGACTTTTGGGATACCCTGTATAAATGCATACATACCAAAACACTTTGAAGATACTTAGCAATAAGTCAAAAAATGTTGAAGTAATGAAAAGTTAAAAGTAATAATGACATGGTATGGGTAATGAGAAAATCTTCCTGGAATAGATGTGCAAACTCATGTGGGCTCATCTTTTCTATTATTTTCATTCAAAAAAAATCATTATTTCCATCCAGAGTTGATATCCCCTGAGAATCTCTTTAGAAGAACAAGTCAATTTTGTTTTTGCCTTTCACCTCCAAAATTATTTTATAAGTAACCCATCATTCGTAGCAAGGGATAAATATAGAAAATGGCATTTTGGTGCCAGTTTCCTTAATTAAATTACTTAAGGACTTGTGAATGATATGCCATTACTCAGGTTTTTGGGTGTTGTGGGTTTTTTTAAAATTTATTAGCTCTTACCCCAAATAATGGTTTCTGATTTTTACCAGATGAGGGAAGGATTTGTTGATGTTGTTAGGTCATTTCAGTCATGTCTGACTTTTCATACCCCTTTGGGGTTTTCTTGGCAAAGATACTGGAGTAGTTTGCCATTTCCTTCTCCTACTCATTTTGCAGATGCAGAAACTGAGGCAGACAGGGTTAAGTGACTTGATCAGGATCACTCAGCTAGTGTCTGAGGCTGGACTTGAACTCAGGTCTTCCCATGCTCAGTGCTGTATTCACTGCACTACCTAGGTGCCCCGAGAGAAGGATACCAAAGAATAATCATTGGACTCTAGCCCATATTGGCTAAGGAAGTTGGGATATTCTGCTTGTTTTTAGAATATGGTAATTTATTTATTTCTTGGAGAGGCAGTGTAATGTTAGGAAGTGAATGTAGGATTTAAAGTAAAAAGATCTAGATTGTAATCCTGACCCTGGTCAAGTCATTTAAACTCTCTAAGCTTTAGTTACCTTATTTGTCAAATGAGAATAATATATTACCTACCTCACAGGGTTGTTTGTGAGGAAGCCTTCTGTAGGCTTCTAAGTTCTGTACACATGTGAATTACATACACACCTACAGATATGTGTGTATGTGTGTATGATATGTTCATACTTTTAAAATTTCACCCACTTGTTTTTCTGTTATTTTGCTTCAGTTCTGTAGTGGCATGAGGTTTTCACTATTTTGCAACAATAATTTGTCATTTTAAAATATGCTGCCTTGTCCTTACTTTGCTTCACATGTGTAAGGCTTGAAAACTTGTTGAGTACAGCAATTGGTTCTTCTCTGCTTGATCTCCCAGTGCAACTAGCTTTATATTAAGCGCATAATGGATATTTAGTGAGTGTTTGTTTTCGTCTCTTCAGCTTTACTCCATCCCTGTGTTAACAAGTTAAGAAGTTAAATGGCCAAAAAGATAAATTTTATACTAATGCTTTGGTGAATTTTAGGAATCATATTGTTTCTATTACCTAATTTTTCAGTAGGTTAAATGAGGGAACCTACAGAATGAATTGGAAGAAATACATCCGTGTTTAACTTTTTCTCACATGGATACTTTGTCACTTGTTTTCTCATGACTTGGGTAATTCACAGACCCTCTTTGTGGCCTATTAAAGCAACCTGTAAATGATTTCCACCTTCCTGGTTCCCAGGTAGATTGTGAAAGTTATTCATATGTGTGTGTAGATATATCCCAGGGATTTATTTTTTCACAACTTGTTAATAAAATAGAAAATCTACTTTAATGTTGCCAAACTCCAGCATAGTGTCCAACAAGTGCTCTCCGCATTGTCTGCTCAGCATAGTTCAGTCTGCTGGTCAGACTCCCTGGGAAGGGAGTGAGTGCTTTTTTACCTACTTTTCCACATCCCCTAGAGCCATTTCTTTTTTCAGTATTAAGGCAAACAGAGTAACTTGCCCAGGGTCACACAAGCTAGTATTTGAGGCTGAATTTGAACTTAGGTCTTCATGACTCCAGGCCCATCACTCAGTCCACTGAGTGACCTACCTGCCCCAAAGTGTTTGTATTCCAAGCATTTAGTATAGTGCCTGGCACATACTAAACAATAAATGCTTTTTAATTCTTTCATTTGTGGAGTCCAGAGAAAAAATTATTTAGATGCTTTGCTTTTGAAAGCTAAACTAGTAGAGCACAAGATCTGACCTATAAGGCTTTGAGTATGGACCTGGTGATGGCACTGCATGTCCATAACTCTCAAAGACTGTATGTTAAGGTCAAGAGAAGTTGCAGTCTATGTTGACAAGCTATGCGGCACAGTGGATAAAGCTTGGGGCCTAGAGTCAGGAAGACCAGAGGTCTTGTTCTGTCCCCAACGCTAGCAGTTCTACTCTAAGCAAATCGCTTAACCTCTGTTTGCCTCAGTTTCCTCATCTACAAAGTTCTTGTCACATGGTAAGTACTGCATAAATGTTAGCTATTATTAATTGGCATTATTCACGTTGATTAAATTGTGGATCTTTGAAGTATTTTTAGATAAAATAATTTGAGATTGACAAATAATTTTAAGTGGCTTTTGAAAAAATTATATACTGAAGTGGTATTTAAAATGAAGAGATTTTGTATATTTTATGATGAAAAGTAGACAGTAGAACTAGATTATTTGTTTTTGAGACTGGATCTCCTTCCAGGGCTAGAAATTCAGTGGCCACATAGGCTCATCCTCATGCTGATCATTACAGAAGCTTTAACCTCTTCAGTTTTTCCACTCAAGGCCAGTTTACCCCTCTGGTAGCCCTCTGCTCTTGGGGACTTACCATATCAGTGCTAGATTTGCTGCTGACATCCACACTGACTTGAACTCTATCATAGCTCAGATTCTGTAAACTCAAGCAGTTCACCAGCCTCTACCTCCACCACTATACTAGTCCTTTTGTTGTTCAGTCATTTCAGTAGTGGCCCACTCTTCATGACCCCATTTGGCGTTTTCTTGGCAAAGATACTGGAATGGTTTGCCATTTTCTTCAGCTCATTTTACAGATGAGGAACTGGGCAAAGAGGGTTAAGTGACTTGCCCAGGGTCACACCTAGTAAATGTTAGCATCTGAGGCTGGATTTGATCTCCTGAAGATGAGTTTTCTGAAGTCCAGCACTCTATTCACTGCACCACCTATCCTAGTCCTAGAATTTGTTTAAAGAGGCAAAGGAAATCATCCTTGAAAGCCACAGGGTTGAACAGTCTTCGTACTCAATATAGTTTTTTGCTGTGAACTTTGAACCCCTTCAATCTTTGGTATTTATTTGGTTAAAATATACAATAATATTTTGAAATAAGTGTTGTGACTTTCTAATAAAGAGCAGTGGAGTTAGGACAGCTAAGTGACATATACCAGAAAGAGGGTTTGAAATTTTAGAAGTTTGGATGTCCTTGTTTATTTTAAGTAAACTTTTATCAGAATTTTCTGTCTGAAGTTGAGTGGGGACGTTGTATATGTGATCACAGGGGTGAGGTTGGGGGGGTTGTGTTATGAACTTTATTGCTTATTTGAGTACTTAACAATGGCAAAAAAAATGGCCTTTGTAATGTGCTCATTAAATGCCTTTCTTGACTCAAATGAAATTTCTGTGTTCTTTTTATGTAAAGATATTTTCCAAATTAGCTTTGGGAAACCAAAATTTCTGAATATTCTCATGCTCTCTAGGTTAAAGACATGAGCTTTTGAACATAAGTAGCATATTTGCTTATTACTCCTTCCTTTCTTCAGATACTATATTATTATAACTGCGGTCAGTTTTACAGTGCACTATCTCAGCTTCAGAGCTTTTTACCATAAAGACTGCTCAGGGGTTGCTTTAGTGCTTTTGTCTTCATTTTTCTTTTCTCCCTTCCAGACCTACTACTCGCAGGTCTTTTTGTCTGCTTGTGGGCCTGCGGTATGCCAACCCCATGATAGAAATACACTTCTTCTGCCGGTTTGACAGGCTTCCTCTTATCCATTATTTAAACAGTTCCAGAAAACACCCTTCCTTTAAAGCTTTGAGCAAAGTAATCATTTGTGTACTTTTTATTCCTCACCTCCCTCTCTTCTGAACATCAGTTAGACGTTAGTACTGCATAACCTATCACACAGAAGCCGCTGTCAGTATAAAAACTTCACTTGTCTGTTTAAGTTGTGTATTTCTTTTTGATGGTAAAGTTGTATGTCTGACTTTTTAAGTATTTAAAGAGGTGTTTAGTTACTTGTAGGGCATAGAAATATGGAGCTTCTATTTAAATGTTTTTCAAATACCTGTTCTGTGTCAGACACTGACACATAGAAGTTGCTAAATATTTTACTCTTTTTTTGGTGATAATTCTTTGCTAATGAAAGGAAATAAGTGAAATATTTTTAGATGCAGTAAGGCCCTTTTAAGGAAAAGAAATGGAAACTATTGCTTTAATTTTGACCTTTTTTTTTGTTTCACTTTTATGAAAATGTTGATAATAACTAGAAGGTTTTAAACACATGTTCTTCACAACAACCTGTCAAATAATGTAAATACTATTCTCAGTCTTCATAGAAGAGAAGTGGCTTGTCTGCAGTCGTATCTCAAGCCTACAGATAGGCTTCATGTGCAATAGAAAGAGAACTGGATTTGGAACCAGGAGTACTAGGTTGGAGGCACAGCTCTGACTCCTGTCAGCACTATCATCAGACTGGCCGTCTCTGGGAGCCCCTGTAGGCTTCAGATATAGGATGGCAAAATGATTTTCTTGGTTTCACAATAATAAGGACTAAAGGGTCATGGTGAACTACTTACATATTTGTCCTGACGTAAGCAGCCCCAAACAAAGATTGTGTTTTAGAGAAAACAAAATTTCTTTGAATTCAGAAAGCTAGGTAAAATAATATTTTTTTATTGTCCAATGCCAATAGGCATTATTTTATGTAAGTCAATTTTAGGAAGAAAGTGCAGGATGTATTTAGACCAATATAGTATATTTAAGTGCTACTGTTGAAACCTGCTTAGTTTGTATCTTTATCTGAAAACAGGTCATATCTTCAATATACTTTGCAGTTAGGTTTTCTGAAGTGAGGAAGATTATTTAGGATCTTTTTATTTATATTTATGAAGCATCAGAACCACTTCTTTTCCCTTTTAATTATTGTGTTTGGTTTTTAAAATACTTTTCTCGAGAAGATATCCTCTCACCTTTAACGAATGTTGCCGTTTTTAATCTTGTCCTTTTTGGAGGGAAGGGAGAGAGGATAATTCTAATGTCTTAGCTTGTACAACATTGTTAAAAGAAATAAGGTGCTAAGATTTCATTTAAATATATAACAAGAAACAGATATTCGAAGGAAGAAAATGGTTTTTAGAATACTCTGTTCTGTTAAGTTTGGAAAGCACATGAAAACTATACTTCCTCCTTTACTTCTGTGGGGAAAAAGAAGGACAATTCTTTAAAGCCTTATATATTATATGCTAATAAAAAACTTCATCGTAGTCTTGTATCTCCTCTCTAATGAGGGTAGTTAGCAGGTTTGAAGTTATGAATCACTGCACTGAAAAGCCATTCAGTTTAGCCTTTGTAGTTTGAAAGACAAAAATGTACCAGAGCTGTTGAACGGCTTTTTCAGTATCACAAAGTATTTAGGAACACAAACAGGTTGGAATCCAGGGAAGTTTTTTTTCTAATTTGCCAGGCTATCTCTTAGACAGATGTAAAAGCTTAAATATACCAAGTGGAGAAATTGAACTTTAATTTTTTTACCATAAAGTAAGAGCATTTTGGTTATAAAAGTAGCGTGCTATCGCATACTTTCCAATTTATGTTTTGTGCATCTAAATAGAATATATGGTAATAGACCAAATAAACTCAACTTCAGTTAACAGCAGTTATTAGAATATCTGAGAACATGTAAACAAAGCCTTTCACTTGCTGAGTCATTACTTGTCAACAAGGCCCTCCTCACAAGAAACCTTAACTGTAATCCAAAAGAAAGATAGCTGAGTAGTAACAAAGGCCAGTACGTTGTTTTAGATCCTGAAGTTAATCGAGACATGTCCAGTTAGTTTAGTTACCTGTTTACTAAGACCAGTGTTAGAAATAATAAACTAAAGACGAAAAGGATATAAAGATGATAGGTATAAACAGTTGAGAAGGGTAAGAAAGATTGTGCTGCTTGATAATGTATCATGATTGGATAATATGCTGCTTCATTTGATAGCTAAAAGCAGTAATTAAGGCGAGTAGAATAAGGAATATTTAGCTGTTTAAAGACTTTCTTAAACTTTTCATCATTTTTCTTTAATTTGACATTCATCTCTGGTATAGGCATATGCCATCTAATATTAGTTCCATTGAAACATAAATTTAGTAAGACTTTCTAGGAGACAGTTTCATGATAACTGTGTGATAAATGGGTAGTTAACCAAGTCATGTCAAAGTGGAATTTCTTGGCCTTCCAGCGGGGCTTAGTTATAAGATAGGAATATCATTTCAGAACTTTGTTAGTTGAGTTAGCCTTAATTCCCGGTTTCCATTTGTGATGGATGACTCCACAACTAGATCAGAGGCCCCCAAAGGAGAAGGCTCATTTACTTCTTTGTCTCTCTCAAAGTGTATAGAATAGTACTGAGCACATAGTAGAGTCCACATATACGTAATTTTTAAAAGTGAACTCATTTCTGTTTTACTGTAGTAAGTATAATATAAATATATACTTGTACTTTTTATCCAGTTAAATGCTTTTATAATTTCATAATAATCTTCAAAATTTAAACTGATGCCCATTTCATGAATTTTTTTAAATTATGAACTTATTTGTCTTTTTTTTCCCAATTACATGTAAAAATAATTTTTAACATGTTTTAAAACCTTGAGTTCCAAATTCTTTCCCTCCCTTTCCATACTCCCTCTTGAGAAGGCAAACAATTTGATATAGATTATATATGCATAGTCAGGCAAAACATATTTCCATATTAATCATGTTGTAAAAGAAAACAGAGACCTTCCTCCCCCAAAAACCCAAGAAAAATAAAGCAAAAAAAGGATGCTTCAATCTGTAGTCCGACTCCATCAGTTCTCTTTCTGTATGATAGAAAACATTTTTCATCGTAAGTCCTTCAGAATTGTGTTGTATCATTATATTGCTTAGAATAGCTAAGTCATTTACAATTGATCATCTTATGATGTTGCTGTTACTATGTATAGTGTTTCCCTGGCTCTTCTCATTTCACTTTGCATCAGTTCATGGAGGTCTTTCTGAGAGCATCCTACCAACCATATGCCACAGTTTGTTCAACTATTCCCCAATTGATGGGCATCCCCTCAATTTTCAATTCTTTGCCACCAGAAAAGAGTTAATATAGTTATTTTTGCACATATGGATCATTTTCCTTTTTCCTTGTTTTTTATCTCTTGGGAAATAAACCTAGTAGTGGTATTGCTGGGTCAAAGGGTATGCCTCGTTTTACAGTCCTTTGGCCATAGTTCCAAATTACTCTGTATAATAGAGTAGTTCACATTGTGGAGTTAAAAGACCATATCAGTGATCATCTCATCTATTGCATGCCTGAAGCATGAATCTCTCCTGTAACACCTCTGCAAAGGGCCGTCCATCTTCCATTTGAAGATCTCCAGTGATGGTGTTCCTGACTAGTTGTTGAAGCATGCCGTTGCTTTTTGGAACAGTTCTGATAATTAGGGACTTTCTGTATGTTACTGTATTTTCCCTTCATTTTCTTCAGACTAAAATATCTCTAGTTCTTTGAACAGATTTTGAATCCTGTTTTTGAGAATGAAAATATTCCTGATGGGACATATAGTAAGGCCTGTTTTTTCCGTGGTGCTATAGAGTTATTATGATAATTTTTACCTTGCCCTCTCCCCAAATCTTTCTTGAATACTACTTTCACATTGATTTTCCTGAGTGTGACTCTTTTATGTTAACCTTCAAGAGCTTACCATATTCTGCTGAGCAAAGTTCACATTCTTTAGCCTAGCATTCCAGACTCTGAATACCGCCCAGCCTCTCTGAATTAGGAGGTTCCTCACAGATCAAGTCCAACTCCCCCATGTTACAGATTAAGAAGCTGAATCTCAGAAAAGGGAAGTGATGCAGCCCAAGGTCATGCCTAGTTAATGACAAACCCAGGACCGAAGCCTTTGTCTTGCCTACCAAGCCAGGGCTTTTCCCACTGTACCACATTGTATTTCCTCTCAGTCCCCTGCTTGAACTTTTTGCTTAAGCTAGAATGGATAGCTGATCATGTTGTCCATATCCCCATGTTGTCTACTTTTTAAAAATTTGGGGTGATGAGCATGTTATGTAAGCAGTAGTCTAATACAGACTGAACATGTATGCCATCAGTATAGAAATCCCATACCACACAATGAAATTTTAATAGAATGTTTAATGATACACATCTGTTATTAGAATGTATGTTATTAGATTTTATATATATATACATATATATGTATATACTTGTTAAGCCATTCACACAGATTAAAATAATTTTTTTCACAGCCACACATTTCTAGGGTAAGCTAGGAAAAGGCGAGATGGGAAAATCAGGTATTACTTACTTTCCTCTTTAATCATCAGGGTCAGTTTGTCTTGGAAGGTAGTCCTGTAACTCTTTTCCAAGTTATAGTACTTAAAGTGAATGAACCCTGCCACTGAGATTGTGGTTTTCAGTACCTCTTTAGTACACTGGAGGAAGTTTATTCTAGGACTCGTTAGAAGGTTGAGGTGAAAGTTAGTGGTTCCATCTACATCAAGGGAGTGAGGGGGGGAAACTTTTTTTTTAAATTATTTATTTTTGTTTTCAACAATTACTTTGATAAGACTTTGGGTTCCAAACACCCCCTCCAGATGGCATGCAATCTCATATAGGATATACATAGACATATTTTCTCATTCGTTATGTTGTGGTAGAAAAATTAGAAAAAAGGGGAAAAACCACAAGAGAACAAAAAAGAGAAAAATGGTATGTTTCAATCTGCATTCAGACTCAGAGTTTATCTGAATGTGGAGCTGTTCATCATTTCTTAGGGAACAAAAAGCATTCCATTCCATTCGTATACTAACTTATTCAGCCATTCCCCAATTGATATTTATAATCTCTTTAGGATACAGACCCAGTAGTGGTATTGCTGGATCAGGAGTTCCAGATTGTTCTCCAGAATGGTTGGATCAGTTCATAACTCCACCAACCATGCATTAGTGTTCCCATTTCCCCACAGCTTCTAAAACACTTACCATTTTCTTGTTTTGTCATGTTAGCCAATCTGTTAGGTGCAATATAGTATCTCAGAGTTGTTTTAATTTGCATTTCTCTAACCAGTAGTGAGTTAGAACATTTTTTCATGTAGCTCCAGATAGCTTTAACTTCTTCATCTGAAAGCTACCTGTTCATTTCCTTTGACCATTTATCATTTGGGGAATGACTTGTATTCTTATAAATTTGACTCACTTCTCTATATATTTTAGAAATGAGGCCTTCATCAGAGATAATGGCTATAAAAAATTGTTTCCCAGCTTTCTGCTTCTCTTCTAATCTTGAGTGCATTGGTTTGGTTTGTACAAAAGCTTTTTAGTTTAATGTAATCAAAATAATTCATTTTGCATTTTATAATATTCTTTATCTCTTGTTTGGTCAAATTCTTCCATTCTTCATAGATCTGACAGGTAAACTATTCCTTGCTCTCCCAATTTGCTTATAGTATCACACCTTTTATGCCTAAATTGTATATCCATTTTGACTTTTACCTTGGCATAGGGTGTAAGATGTTGATCTATGCCCAGTCTCTGCCATACTGTTGTCCAGTTTTCCCAGCAGTTTTTGTCGGAGAGGGAGTTCTTTTCCCAGAAACTGGAGTCATTGGGTTTATCAAACAGTAGACTGCTATAGTCATTAACTACTGTGTCTTGTCTACCTAAGCTATTCCACTGATAGGATTAGTACTTTTTGACCCTGACAACTACTAAAACTGATTTCTAGAGGAAGAGGGGACTGGACACACTGAAATGACAGAATCCAAAGCAGCTACATTTTTGGTACTTCTCTGTGGGAGAGAAGCATGGTGATGTCAATTTTGAAACAGGGTAGATAGAACACTCAAGTAGAATACCTTGGAAGATTTCGAACATCCAGAAGATACTCATTTATTGGGAAGTAAGGATGGGGGATGTTAGGTAGGAAGTGCCTTTGCCACTTGGAGAAGCCTAATTAGTAATTAAATCCCTCCCTCCCCCCCTCCCCCAAATATAACCTTTCACTTTGTGAGAAGATGTTAGCTTTCTGGTGATGGTTAAGCAGGAACTTTGGAGAACATCGATTGTGGTGATGGCAAGGCTTTTGTGGTTGCTAGTCCCCAAACTCCCAAGCTTGTACGCTGTACGCCATCCGTTTTGTTGAACTGATATTCTCTGAGACCAGCTTAAATGTCACTCCCTCTATCCTGCATCCTCTGTCCCCTCCCTTTCTTCACCAAACTACAAATAATCATTTCTCAAATTCCCACAATATTTTTTTGTTCTTGTACTATGAGAGTTCTTACTCAGGGCCCACAGACCATAGATTTCATGGGGTTTGTGAACTTGAATGGGAAGAAATTACACATTTATTTTTGATAACTTCTTACTGAAATTTAGCTATTATGAGTGTAGGCAACGAACATTCTGAGGGGTCCATAGGGTTTAAGACTGCTAAAGACATATAAGTTAAGATCCCCTACTTTGATGTGATTTATCAAATACCGTGTTGTATTATAGTTATTTGTTTATATAGCTTACCTTTACCACGCCCTCCCCTCTCTCTTACCTCCTGCAGATCCACTTTTAAATATTTGAAAACAGTCCTCTTGGAATTTTGAGATAATAGAGACCATTTGCCATGAGAAGCCTCTTCTATCCTTCTTTTATCTCAAAAATTCATATCTATCCCCATCTTTTTTTACGCACATGTCATCACCCTAGGTCAAGGATTGACATCATCATTCCATCTTCAACTCCATTCTCTAATGAAGAAGTGACTTTTATCCTCTTCAGGACCAGCTCTTACACATGTACCTTCAATCCTATCCCCCATCATCTTCTCCAATAGATTGTCCCTGTGATCAAACCCTATATTTCTCTAATTTTTAATTTCTCCATTTCTGCTGCTTCTTTCCCTGCTGTCTATGAATTCTCTAGTCTCCTCCAACCTGAAAAAGCCTTTACTAGATGATTTCACACCCTAAATTCATCATCCTAATTCTCTTCTCCCTATTGCAGTTACTGTCTATCAGAAAAGCCTGCACACACTCAGGGCCTCTCCCTTTATTCCTTAAGCCTTTTCAGTCTGGCTTCTGACCTAATCACTCTATGGAAAATGCCCCCTCCATAATCAACCATGACCTCTTAGTTGCCAACTGAACCTTCATCTTCTTAACATCTGTACTCTCCAACATCTGATACTCTTGATCACCTTCACCATGAAACTGTCTCCCTCTCTGTGTTTTCATGGCGTAATTGCTCTTTCCCGTAGTTCTTTTCTTATCGTTCTGACCATTCTTTTTTATTCCCCTTTGCTGACTCATCTTCTGTCATGCCTCCTAAGAGAGAGAGGACCTCAAGGTTTTGTTCTGTGCTTTCTTTTCTCTCTGTGTTCTTGAGGACCACATCAGCTCCTATGATTTTAATTATCTCTATGCAGATGACTCTCAAATCTATATTTTCCATTACTCACTTCTCTCCTGAGCTCCATTTGTACATCTCCAGCTGCCTGTTGGACAAACTGATGTCATCTCTATGTGTCTCAGAATCAACATATCCAAAACAGAACTCATTTTTTTCTTCTACAACTCAACTCCTACTCCCATTCTCCTCTTATTTTTGTTAAGGGGACCATCATTCTTCTGGTCACCTAGAATTGCAACTTATTAGGAATAATCTTTGACTTCTCATTCTCCCTTACCCCACAAATTCAGTCAGTTGCCAAGTTGTTCAGTTTCCACCTCTGTCTCTTGTATCTATCTCTTCTCTCTTCCCATACCATCAACCTAGTTCCAACCTTCATCCCTTCTCTCCTGGACTAATACAGTAGCTTCCTAATTGCTATCTCTACCTTAGCTTCTACCCTCTCCAGTACATGCATCCTCAACACAGTTACTAGAGTGATTATTCCTAAAGTGTAAGTCTGACCATGTCACCCTTATTAAGTAAATTCTAATAACTCCCTATTGCCTCTTTGATCAACTCTAAATTCCTCAGTCTAGCTTTGAAAGCCCTTCACAACCTGGCCCTGATCTATTTTTCTGACTTTGTTTGCACCCTTTCTCTCATTCTGGTCTCGTTGTTGTTCCTCACATGTGACGCTTCTCCCATCACTTTATCTCCATGCTAGAAATATCCTGTAGGGCAGTGCCTCTTGATTACTTCAAGGCTCAGGTCAGACATCACTACCTCCTGCATTATTATTTTCTGCCTCTCACACTCCCCCCATTGCTTTGTATTAATCTTGTATATTTTTTGTCTGTGTACATATTGTGTGAATAGAATGTGAGTTTCTTGGGGTCAGTGACACTGATTTTTGTTTTTGTTTTTGTTTTGTTTTGATCTTTGCATCCCCAGCGCTTAGCATGGTATAGGTACTTCATAAGTGCTTGTTCAGTGATGGTCAGTTCTATGCAGCAGACTTTTATGAAGGGCTTATCATGTATTAGATTCTCAGGATGTAAAGATGAAAAACTACAAAGGCCCTGTCCTCAGTAAAATTGTGATTGAGTAGGGAACTGAACAGATTTGCTTTTCTTATTTGTGTGCAGGAGAGGTCAAGCTTGTAAGCTTGGGCGATTGTGGAGTGTGACATTTTTGCTCTCAAGGAAATCCAGAAAGACCTTTTGAAGGAGACACTTCAGCTGGGTTTTAGAGGTGAGGATTTCAGTAGATGGAGATGAAAATATAAAATAAAGCATTTACTTTCCTTGGGGAACATTAATGTGATATTTCAAAACAAGAAAATTTCATTCTTAAAGTGATTATTGGTCACCTAAAATGACTGCTTTTTGTATGGTGGAAATGAGCATTAGACTTGACATCAGAAGACCTGGGTTTGGTTCTTGCTTCTAGTTTTGTGACCTTGGATAAGTCACTTTACCTCTTGGGGCCTTAATTTCCTTAACTGTAAAATGAGAGAATTGGCCTAGATCTCTTAAGAGCCCATCCAGCACCAACATTGATTCTGTGAAATAATGTGATAAAGATTTTATGTGTCTTTATATGTGAAGTTTGCTGAGTTTTTCGTCTTTTGGATTTGTAAGGAATTTAGAAAAAAGAAAAGTCATTGGGGAGATTTAAGGTTGGTCCCAGAGAGGTTAGGGTAAATGGAGCATTTTGATCTAAGAATTAGCTTTGACAAAGAGAAAAACAAATGATGTTTCAGATAGGAGCTAGGACATGAAAAATTGTTATAACAATTGGGCATGGCACGTAATAGAAATAATAAGAGGGCTGACCTAATTGAATTGCTAGTTTTGGAAATGTCAGTAAGTTAGTCAGCTAATATTTTTTAAGTTCATAATATGTACCAGGCACTGTGCTAAGTGCTGGGGTTACATGGAAAGGGGGGGAGGGGGGCTTTGCTCACAAGGAGTTCACAGTCCAGTGGAAGAGACAAAATATAGACAAGTTTGAACAAACAAGATATATCCAGGATAAATTGGGGGTAGGTTCAGTGGGAAGACAATTAAGATGAAAGAAGACAACGGCTTCTTGCAGAAGGAGGAACTTAGTTGAATCTTGAAGGAAGCAGGGAACCCAGGAGTGGAGGTAAGAAGGTAGATAATTTGCGGCATGAGGGACAGCTAGTGAAAATGCTTGGTGTTGAGAGGTGAAATGTCATTATCATGTATCAAGGAGGTCATTGTCACTGGATCACAGAATGCATGGAGTTGAGTATAATGTAAGACAGAAAAGGTAGGAAAGGGTTGGGATGGGGGAAAAGTGACATGGTCAGACCATTTTAGGAAGGTCTGAGGATAGAGTGGGGAGAGATTTGTACAGGGAGACCAATCAGCAGGCAATATTGGGGGCAGTAGTCCAAGTATGAGATGATGAGGCCTTGCATCAGGACTATTGTAATGTCGAAAGGGGGAGAAGTTATGAGAGAGGCTATGGAAGTAGAATCGATAGGATTTGATTGATCAGATAAGGATGGTAAGATAAGGAGTGAGGAGCAAGGAAGACACCTCAGTTTTGAGCCTGAGTGATTGGGAAGATGATGGTACCCATGACAGTAATGGAATTTAAAAAGAAAGGAGTGTTGAGGATGAAAGATACTGAGTTCAAAAATGAGAATAAAGTTGATGATAGAAGGCCCTGGAATTCCAGAATGGGGAATTTGTTTATTTGATAGTCAGTCATATTCTTGCAGACATTTTATGAAGATTCATTTGATGGCAAGATGCAGGTTAAAGAGAATCTGGAAACTGGAAAAGCATTTCTATAGTAGTTGTGGGATGAAGGTGAGAGGCCTGTGTGGTGACTATGCAAATGAAGAGGAAGGGCACTGTGTTATAAAAGAGGCATGATAGAACTTGGTGACTAAGTATGGAGGAGAAAGGGACAAACAGAAGTCAGACATAATCCAGAGGTGCCAAAAGAGTGGTACCATTGCTAGAAGTGGGGAAGTTAAAAAGAAAGGTAGTGGGTTTTGTTGTGGTGGGATTTTGGGGGAGGTGTGGCAGGGGTAGAATTATGGACACATTGAGTTTGAGGGGAGTCTGAGATAACCATGTGACAGATGCATCTGGAGATAAAAAACTAAAGCCATTGGCTCAGAGCATTCTTCTACTTGCTATTTATTCTTTTATGTTCTTATACTTGTGTTAGATTTTTGTTACTTTTAAGCTTGTTTTTTTTTTTAACTTCACCTATATAGAATTTTTCAGCATTATTCTAAAATCACCTAATTTGCTTGTGGAGTTAAAACATTTATAAAGAAAGAATTTGAGAGCCATCTGAATTAGCAAAACTTGTAACGATAAGTTAAAACTTTTAATGTAAATCTTAGACAAACATAAATCTGGTAAAGGTCATATGCTTGCCGTATCTCTCCTGACCTTCCCTGTCTTCCATTCTTTGGGGGCCACTGGGTACTTTTTTCTTTTTAGAGGTGGTGAGGTGTGGTGCAGGAGTTAGAACACTGAGCCTGGAATCAGGAAGACCCAGTTCAAATCCAGCTTCAGACACTAGCTGTGTGACCCTGAGCAAGTCACTTAACTTCTGTCTGCCTCAGTTTCCTCAACTGTAAAATGAAGATAAATAATAGCACCTACCTCACAGGGTTGTAGTGAGGATAAATGAGATAATATCTGTAAAGTCCTTAGGGCAGTGCCTAGCTTGTCCTCATTGCCCTCCCCACTTTCTGGTTGACCTTTCACTCTTCAGTTGTGCTCCTGTGTGTGCTGTCTTTTTGCCCAGAATTCCATTTCAGTGGAATTGATACTAGCTGGTGCAATTCAGCCTTGGGAAACAGACTTTTTCCTGTGACTTGTACTGCATGTAATGCATATTCAGAGGGAACCACAGTAACATATTTACTATTTATTTTTTGATATTTTTATACCTGTATCTGAGGTTTTGCAGCTCTTATTTTTTAAGTTCACCTTTATTCTTAAATCTACATTCTACATTCTACATTTCAAATAATGCTAGTTTGTACAATTAAAAATACTTATTGGTCTAATAACAAAGATTTCAGCTTCATTCAGAAACGGGAAGCTGAGATATCTTATGCTCTTGGTGGCGAGACATCTGGCAGACCCAGTCATAAATAAGATAGCTTGTGGAATTCAAGGCCAAGAGATTGTTGAACTGTCAACCCTACTAAATCTTAGCCTAAGACCACCCAGGGACTAATAGGTCTACATAGTACAGTGGTAGCTGTATTGATGAGAGTACAATTAAAAAAAAAATTAGGGCAGCTGAGTGGCACAGTGGATAGAACACTGAGCCTGGAGTCAAGAAGACTTGAGTTCAAATTTGTCTGTAGACACTGACTAGCTGTGTGACCTTTAGTAAGTCACTGAACCTCTACTTGACTCAATTCCCTTGTTGGTAAAATGGGGATAGTAGTCTCACAGTGGTGTTGTGAGGATGAAATGTCTGTAAAGTGTTTAAGACAGTGCCTAGCACATGATAGGGCTACAGAATATCTTACATTACTATATTGTGTATAGTATTATTTACTATATTATAATATTACTGTTAGATATTGTTACATATTAACATGTATTATACATTATATTACGTTATATCTATTATTCTCCCAGTGTTCATATGGACTATTTGTACCTGACCTGTGATAGAGCCTTCCAAACTCCTACTGGTCTGATCACCCACAGTTGAACACACTGTATTTTGACTCCAAGGTAGTGATGTCATTTTGGTCCCTTTCGAGAATGAAGGATGACAACCAACCATAAATTATATTGTTATAATATTATGTGTTATATATAATATCACTGTAATCAATCATTGGCTTGTATGTTTAGGGAACAAATTATTCAAGATAGCCATTAAGGCACCTTAGGACTAAGTGTGAAATATTCTGTCTGCCTGCTTTCCTGTTCATTACTTTTTTCCCTTGCTACCTCCTCTCCTCAGGTGCAAATCCTTTCTGTTAAGGTATTGCCTGATCATGACAGTATGACCTGTCAAGAGGTTACTTGTATTTTAAGTAGCAGATTTCCCCCAAACTAAAATTAATTATCGTAAAAGGATTGACTTTCTAAAGGTGAAAATTTAATAGTGAAGAAGATACTTTTGGGAAGATGAGCTTTCCTGAAGTCCCTTAACATTATTTCATGTAGGTTGAAAAGTGTTTGAATAGTTAAGAGAACTAAGGGATTCATAAAAGACAAGGTGGTGACCAGCAGTATCAAAGGCAGCCAAAAGAACATCAAAATATTCCCTTATAAGCTTCACTAAGCCTTATTTTTTCAAATGCAAGATTAAGTGGTAGTCTACCTCACAGCAGATTCATTGTAGCTTTTTTTCTTTCTTGTTACCTCACATGCTCCCGTGTGTGTGTGTGTGTGTGTGTGTGTGTGTGTGTGTATACATGTTCTCACACCTCCTCTCCAAACATATACCATTCCTGTACACACCCTTTGTAAGAAAGATTTTTAAAAGAGAAAAATAAGAAAAATCAGCAAAACCAACATGTTATATGTCTAATTTTATATGCTTTTCCCACTCATAATACCTCCTTTTTTCAGTGAAGTGGGGGTTTAAGTTTGGGTTCAGATCCCTTGATTTTGGGGTGTTAGCTATACATGAGGCAGTATGTTATATATGATAAAGAGTCAGACTAAGAGCCTGGAAGACTTTGGTTCAAGCCCTGTCACTAACACATACTAACTGTGTACCCATGGGCAGTACTCCTCCCCAGGCATGTCTGTTATATCATGTTATTGCCATTCAGCACTGGTACATGAAGTTTCCATACCAAGAATTTCCCACATTGATAATTCATTAGTCAGTATGAAGAAAGAAAAACAATTCATTTTGCTTTTATATTGACTGTTGTGAAAGAAAGAGGTATACCTTCTGGTCACTTTTCTGATAATCACAAATAATAAAGCACAGTCTAAATGCTCTGACCTAGCTATTGTGAATGGTACAGTAATTATCCAACAATAATTATCCAATTATTTCACCCAGCAAGGAATTTGAATAGCTATTCCCTCAATATTTTTCTATTTTCTCTTTTAGAAATAACTTTTCTTTTTAGACTCAGAATAATGCTTTTGCTTATTTCCCTTTTCTGTTTTTAAAGGTGTTACTTTCTTCAGCATTTTTTTGGGTCTCCTTTAGCAAGGTGTTGACCCACTTTTCATGCTTTTCATGCATCTCTTATTTCTCTTCCCAGTTTTTCCTCCACCTCTCTAACTTGATTTTCAAAGTCCTTTTTGAGCTCTTCCATGGCCTGAGCCCATTGAATATTTATTTTGGATGTTTGGGATACAGAAGCCTTGACTTTTATGTCTTTCCCTGATGGTAAGCATTGTTCTTCTTCATCTGAAAGGATGGGAGGAGATATCTGTTCCCCAAGAAAGTAACCTTCTCTGGTCTTATTTTTTTTCCCTTTTTTGGGCATTTTCCCAACCAGTTACTTGACTTTTGGGTTCTTTGTCGAGAGTAGGGTAGACTCTGGGAACCTGTAAGATATCAGTTCCTCCCAGGTGGCACAATCAAGTGTGTGCTGGTCTGGGTGCAGGGAAGAATTTTTGTGCCCAGAATCTTAGCAGCATTTCCTCTCCACAGGCATCTGACTTCCAGTTCCACCAAGCTAGAACTGGGGGGGTGGGATTCAGTCAAGCTGCTGGGGCAGGGCCTCCATTCAGTGTGAGACAAAGACCAGGTGCCTCAGGGCGTCTACACAGGGTTGAGGTAAGACTCAGCTCTTCAGTGCCCCCAGGGGTTTTTACGATCCAGCTATGGTCTCAGGCTGCTGTAGGGGCTGCCCTGAGAACTCCTGCCACCTGCCCCATATGAAGGTCCTTCTCCCTTCCTGGCCAGCTGAATAAACCCCATCACTGACCTTTGGTGCCTGTGGGTTGAGGGATCTGCGGACCCTTTGCTGCTGGGACTGGAGATTCCACGACTGGAGATTCTGCCCTGGAGGGCTGTTCACGAGCCCAAGGCTGGGCTCGGCTCAGAGCTCCAAGCTCCACTCCGCCTCTGGTGCAACTGACGTTTCCTGTGGGTCTTTCAGGTCACCCTGGGCTGGAAATCTCCTCCACTCTGTTGTTCTCCACTTCTGCTGCTCCAAAATTTGTTGAGAGTCCCTCTCTACAGGTGTTTTATGGGCTGTGTGGGGGCAGCCTCAGTATGTGTGTCTTTCTACTCCGCCATCTTGATTCTGCCCCCCTTATTTCCCTTTTCTGAAAGAAATTTTGGAACCTGTATAGTAGGATGATTTACAGTGTGTTTGACAAGACAGTACACTTGGTGACAGAGAAATAGGTTTTTTAGTTAATCTCCAGTGCCTCTTAAATGTTTTAAAGAATATCTTTGTGTTTCTCTATCTTCCCTCTACATACATACTACTTGTTAACCTTCTATCTATCTAGTTGGGGTCTTTATTGCCTGTTTCCTGTACCTACTGGAGTATTTAACTTCTGTGACCCTCACTGATCAACCATGATGTACCTTTTTCACAGCATTTTTTCTTCATGAAACTTGATGACTCTGGCTTTAAAAAAATCTGTTTCTGATAACATTTGACTTCTGGTTTCACCTCTGTGGCAGTTACTCAAAAGTTCTATTTTTATTATTGTTGTGAAGTTGAGGTGATACTATATTTAAATTAACCTTGTCTTTCCCCACTACAATCCATCCTCCACTCAGCCTGAAATCAATTAACTAAAGCTCAGGTCTGACCATTTCACCCCTACTCACCATTTAACTCCAGTGGCTCCCTGTTACCTCCAAAATCAAATATAAAATCCTCTGGTTTACCTGGCTTCCTCCTACTTACCTAGTTTTCTTAGTTCCTTCCCATGTACTCCTTTATCCAGTGACACCTCCCTCCTTCTTTTTCTCTCACAAGACACTGCATCACCCAAATCTAGATATTTTAACTGACTGTCGCTCCTGACTTCCTTCCAAGTCCCAACTAAAGTCTCACCTTCTACTAGAAGCTTTTCCTGATCTTCTTTAATCCTAGTGCCTTCCCTCTGTTTAATTTTATTCAATTAGTCTCTTTATATGTTGTTTGTACATAGTTGTTAACAGTTTGTCTACTTTCATTAGACTGTGAACTCCTTTAAAGCTCCTTTTGCCTTTCTTTGTATCCTTAGTACTTTGCAATGCCTGGCACATAAAAAAAGGTTCTTTAAAAATAATCACCAGTTCCTTCTGAGAGGCTGTTAGTTAATTTTTCCATCCCTAAAATATGTCAACATTCCTATATTGATGAAATTAACATCTTTTTCTTCAGCTTAAGTGCCACTTCTATTTCTTTAATTGCTAATAGGACCACTTGAATGACCAATCATAATCTTACATTCAGCAGGTTTAAAAATGAGCTTATTTTATCCTCAAACAAGATTCCTTTCTGTTTTCTCATCTTTGGAGTCATGTTTGATTTTTTTCTTTCCTCCTCTCTTTTGACAAATCATTCAGCAAAATTTTTTGTTGTGGTGGTGGTTTTCTTCTTGGAGGTCTCTTTTCTATCAGTTGCTTTCCTCTCTCCACTTCTATATCATATGGTAGGCCTTACATCTAGGAACTACATTTTTGTGACAGCCTCTTAATTGTCTGCTGTGCCTTCAATCTGTCTACTTCCTGCACCCAGCTGTCAGATTACTTTTCCTAAAATATTACTTAAATTCCCTTTCTCCATTCAGAAAGCCCCAATGGCTCCCTATTGCTGGTTACATCTATTCCAGACTAGTGTTTATGGGCTTCCAAAATCTGCTTGTGATTCTTCTTCTACCATTCTGTTTCCCATTCTTCCCAGTATAAATTCCACTCCAATGAGGTTGTTCTCACTGTCCAGTAAACATAAGATGCTCATTCATAACTCCATGCCTTTGCTCATACTATTCATGTCTTCTCTCTTCTCTTGATGCTCTTATGCCAAAGTAATGTCCCTGCTCTAGTCACATTTTCTCTGGGCCTTCCCTCATCATTTCTACATTATATACCTACTATCCCAAGTATTACCTTTCACTTGTTTAATTCCCAAATCCTTATTTCTGCCCTGTTCAGCTTGAGAGCGGACCTCAGTGTCTAGTACCTTATCTTGCCAAGTGATCTTCAGAATATTCCTAAGAAAATTCAGGTGGAAATGGTTCTGTTTTTCTGTCATAGAATGAGTAGACTGGCCAGTTTTCACAGACATACAACAATGAAGTCAGCACAGTGGCCCTGTAGACCTTCAGATTGGTAGGCAGTCTGATACCTCTTCTTTCATACTTTCTTTTGGAGCCTCCCAAATGCTCAACTAGTTCTGGCACTGTGTGTATCAACCTCATCATCTTGGTGGACATCCCTGGAAAGTATACTGCCAAGGTAAGTGAACTTATCCACAGCATTCACAGTTTTTCTTTTTTGCTGTAACCAGTGGTTTCATGTATGGATAGTGTGGTACTGACTGGTGGAAAGCCTCTGTTTTCTTGGTGTTGATTGTCAAGCCAAAATTAGCACAAGTAGCAGAGAATTGACTCATTCTGTGTTGCATCTCAACCTCAGAAGCTACATTGAATGTACAATCATCTTAGAACAAAAAGTCATGTACCAGCCCTCCTTCCACTTAAGTCTTGACTTGTAGCCTTTTCAAGTACAATAGTTCACCATCAGTGCAGTAGCTGACCTTGATGCTATTTTTATCCTCATTAAAGATATCTGATAACATGGTAGAAAACATTATGCTAAAAAGGATAGGAGCAAGCATACAACCCTGCTTCACTCCGTTGGTGACTGGGAAATCCTGAGAGCATTGTCCTTTAGCATCTATACAAGCACAGCATCATGAAATTGGCATGTAATATTGGTAAACTTTGGGCAAGTAAATTTTGCCATGATGTTCCACAAACCTTCACAACTGACAGTATCAGAGGTCTTGGTCGGATTTATGAACATTGTGTACGGACTTCTATTCTGCTCCTGACATTTCTTTTGGAGTTGTCCAGCAACAAACACCATTGTCAACCATTCTTCTGAAACCACACTGGCCCTCAGGTACATGACAGGCGATCCAAAGGAAGGATCAGCCACTTAAGGAGGACTCTGGCTAGCATTTTGTCAGCAGTGACTAAGAGAGAGACACCCTGTGATTGTTACAGGACAACTTATATAGAGATGGACAGTGGAGGCAGCTGTGATCTCCTGGAGGATAACCTCTTCTTGTCATACAACCTGGAAGATTTCAGTCAGTTTCTGTATAAGCAGTGGAGCCTATGCCTTGCAGATCTCTGCTGGGATGGAATCAGTGCCAGGTGCTTTGCCATACAAGAAGAGCCTCATAACAGTTGGAAGAAGTTCAGCTAGAGAGAGATTAACTTGAACCTGCGGTCTGTAGTCAGTGGCTTCAGCATTGGTTCATAATGGTCTGTTGAGAGTACTCTAAGAAGTGTTCATCCCAGCTCTCCAAGTTCACATCCTTATCACTGATCCATACAGCTCTATCAGTGCTGAGTAGTTGAAATGCACCAGAGATCTTTGGCACTCACATTCTACTGTAGAGCTGGCCACGTAGCCTGAATGTCAAACCTGTGTTTACCTAGAAGACTGCTTTACAAAGAACTAGCACAAGGCAAGCCCTCATACTGAGGTCAAAAGAAGGTGTACAAGGACACTGTCAAGGTATCTGAACAACTTTAGTATCGGTTGTAAGACCTGGAAGACTCTGGCCCAGGATTGCCTGGCCTGCTCACATTGAAGAAGATGCAGTGCTCTGTGAGCAAAGCCAAATAGCACTGGCACAAAGGGAACGTAAGATACATCACCATCCCAGATGCTTAAATGGACTGTTTGTTCCCTGATCAGCCACAATAAACACACTGTATCTTGACCCCAACATTGTGATATCATTGGTTTTCTTTGAGTATGAAGGACAAACAACAACATTTCTACGCTGTCCTCATTTTCATGAACTGTTAATTAGTTACTCTGTTTAAATGAAATTTGGACAAAATCCTTATTTTAATACCCTTTTTAATGTCTGCCTACCTTGGAAACTATTGCTTGTATCTCCTTACCGCTTTAACTACTGTCCCATGACCTCTCCTTTTTACTGTCAGACTTGTCTCATGCTTCATCTTTATAGCCTCCATGTCTTTACCACCATTATTGTTTCTGTCCTTATGAGTCTCTTGAAATTTCTCTCAAAGATCACATCTTTGTCACATCTAGTGGTCTTTTATACATTTTCTTTGATATTTGTACTGAATTTGATATTGTTGATCAACTTCTTTTTCTTGAAATCACAGGCTCCTCTTTCCCACCCCCACTTTTGTGACCCTTTTCCTATTCTAGTTCTCTTCCTACCATTACAGCTGTTCCTTGGTTTACTTGGTGGCTTATCTTCTATTTCCTGCCTACAGGGTCTTCAGCAAATGATATAAATGACAGCAAATGTAAAGCAGTTTAATTGCTTATAATGATGTCAGTGTCAGCTCTTCATATCCCGTAACTGCAGCTGTTTCCCAAGACTGCATCTTTGACCTTTTTTTCTTCCATCCAAGAGCCCATCTATTCTCACATATTCAGCTGTCATCCATATGCTGATGATTTCTAGGTCTATTCCTTTAGAGCCTGTCTTCCTCACCTGTATAAAGATAAAATCATTGAAGAGAAGATATCTTACTGATCACAAGTCCTTTTTACAGCCAGGCTCTTCTTGAACCATCAGTTACTGGGAGTGACATGAGGGCAAAGATCATAAGGTAGAGATAATAGGGCTTGAGTGGGAAGGAACCTCAGAGGCACAGGCCTTTAATTTTACAGATGAGGAAACTGAGACCCAGGAGATCAAATGATTTGCCCATAAGTAGTCCACTTCACCCCCTCAGAAAATTACTTGTTCATTGATAGGCAACTCTGTTGGATTTTTCAGTCTGCCTTTTGATGAATCAGAATCATTTTTTCCTGAAACTTCTGTGTATTACTCCTAGGTTTGCCTTTTGGAGAAACATACAAAAAGGTTTCCTCCCCTATAGGAGACCCCTACAAATACAATCTTTATGCTTATTTTGGAGTATATTTCTAGAAAAAATTTCTAATCCAAAAGTCAGTCAAATCTGTAGAAAAATAGAAAAAAAAAGTTATATTGGAGGCAACATTCTTGACCAAGGGCCAACTTTTTAACATGTGTAAAATGACAATGAGCATCTTATTTCATCAAATTCTAAGGACAGGGAAAAACAACCCTGTTCCTAGAGTCAGAAGATATGGGTTCAAATGTCACCTCTCAGGGTTTTCACCTGTCTTTTCACATATTGGGCAAGTTACTTAACTTCTGCACCTCAGGCTTCTTATCTTTTAGGTGAAAGGGTTGATGTAGATAGCGTCTGAAGTACCTTAAGGCTCTAGATATGGGATCCTGTTTATAACTTTGTAAAATATGTGTGAATCAAGGATATAAGGGGATAACACAGTAACGGAGCATGTAAAGTGTTTCTTTAAGTCTTTTAATTGAAAGTGACTGTAGATTATTTACTCCAATTTGAGAACATTGAATTTGGAATCAGAGGATCTGAGTTTGAGTCCCATGACTATTATTTAACCTGTGTGTCTTTCAGTAAGTCAGTAAACATCTCTGAGCCTCAATTTCCTCATCTATATAGTAAGAAAGTTGGATGAGATAACCTCCTAGGTCCCTTCTAGCTCTGTAGTAATATCTTCTGACCCCATATAATGCAGAAATATCCTTTTATATATACCTGACATATAAATTTATAAAAGTTCAATATTGTGTTCTACAAAGTTCTGTTTTTTAAAATAATTCTTGTCTTTTAATTGCAGCAGATCAGATGATGAGCAACTTCATTTGTGTCATGAAAATCTTTGGACAACATTTTGGCAGGTGTCTGAGGAGGCTTAGGATGAATTGTGGGCTCTGTAAAACTGATGCAGGGGCATCTGGGTTGCCTCCTTGTTGCTCCTTTAATGCAAATCTTCAAGTAGAGTGCATAGGCATTTGAGGCTGTTGTTGCTAAGTCTGATAAAAAAGCTTTCTTGGACATTATCACTAGCTACTCCATTCTTTACTCTGTTATATAAGGTATGTGTAGCTTTAAAATGTATGAACCAAACTGTTTTTACTGTATTTTCATCTTTTGTTTCCCAACCAACGGTAGCTTTACTTGTCAGAAAGCCTTAAATGTTTTGACTTTGGTGGTAGAACTCTGAGCCACAAAATCAAACTTATTTTCATCTGAGTGACAGCTTTTAGTGTTCTTTATACTGGTGTATTATATAATGTTCACTTGAGTATAATCTTTTCCTTTTATCAATTCTTTTCCTTTAATCAATCTTTTATCAAAGAATTTTCCTCCTTAAGCTCATTGGACATCATCATTAGACTTTGTTAACCATTCCCTTCTTGAGTCTTTCTCTTTCATTAGATTCAGTTGACACTGCTCTATCCTCATTTACTTCCTGTGCTTATTCTCTCTTTGTTTTTCCTTGCTAATGTATCATCTTTCTTCTAAGCATTAAGTATAGATGTCTCCTGAGGTTTTCTTCCTTACCGGTTTCATCCAGTCTTGTGTTATTATAAATTGTCACATTACAGAATCTAAGAATTTGGAGAGACCTCTGAGGTCATCTAATACAGTCTGGAACATAACCAGAGTTCTTTTTATAATACTCTGGCCAAGGTCCAATCGAACCAATCTACGTTTGCTGGACGTCTCCATCTGGCAATTCTACCAACACATCAAATCCAACATTCCCCAAAATCCTCATTTTTCCCTCAGCCTGCTCTGGATTCAAACTTCCCTGTTTTTATTATGACTACCACTATTCTCCCATAATCTGGGGCTGCTAATTAATGTAATTTAAGATTGTAAGTTGTTGTTACTGTTTTTTAAGCTGCCACATCGTTGCTGTGAGAAATGTAGAGAGGGTGCCTCAGTTGTTGCTTTGATTGAGCATCGACCAAAAGCATTACTGGATTTCTTTGTAAATTATATAATGCTAAACTGTAAGCAGATTGAAGTATTCTGTAGCAGGTGTACTAGAATGGGTTCACCTTGGTTTCAGAAAACCTGAATTAAAATTCTAGTTCTAACATCTTAATAATTGTATAGTTTGGACCTATTCATTCTCTCTGTGCCTGGTTTTCCTTGTCTGTCAAATAGAGATAATACTTGTACCATCTACTATGAAAGATTGTTGAGATCAAAGTTACATATACATATATATATATATATATATACACACACACATATATATATACACTTTGTAGCTATATGTGTAAACAGTTGTTATTAATAACTAATTTATTACAAAATTGACTTACTCAAACATGAAATATTTGAGAGACATTGTGGCTTGTTAGATGGAAGGAGTAAGGAAGACCTGGGTTTCACTGTGACTTCTGACCCATACTAACTGTGACCCTGAGCTAGTCACTTAACACCTCAGTGCCCTTGGCAATTCTAACTAAGTTGTACAAAGTTACATAAATCTCCTCATATTGGATTCCCTACACTGATGAAAACATAAATCCAGATAAAAAATTTGGGAGGAGGGAATTTTTATTTACAGAAAACCTAGTATCCCAATAATTTATATATAATTTAAAATTGTAGTGTGAGGTTTGATTTTTTAAAAATTATTTTGGTATTCGAGGATGGCCAAAGCAGGGCATAATTAAGGATTCACAAAGTCTTTCAAAGAAGAGTTAAACCTTTGATTATTAGTACTTGTAGGACCACAGATGTTGATGCCAATTCCTAGTGCCTGCTGAGGTGCTCCCAACAATCTCTTTAGCCTCTAATAAGTGGAAAACTCATAAGTGGAAACATGTTAAGACAGTTTTGGTGTATGTTGACATAAATATAAGCTCATCTTATTTACCATCATTAATTTGGATTTATTTGATTTAAGGTACTTTAAGCAGCAAGTGGGTTGGAGGAGGAGATTAAAGAGCGGATTGAAAGGGTGAAATCAGTAGATACTAACTCCTGTAGTATAGTCTGCCCACTGCTCATCAAATCTAAGACAAATATTTAGTGAAACTAAAAGGTGTTGGGAATTCGGGAGCAAAATTGCTAGCCAAATCCACTTAACCTTATGTTTAGAAAACTCACTGTGAAAATCTAAAAGTATAAGTGAACAATATTAGAGAGCTATTACTTACTTTACAAAAGAATTCATAATAATTTTAAAATGTGAATTAAGCTGAAATGGGCTTTAGAGATCATCCAGTCTGAACCCTTCATGTCATTAAAATGAAAGTTTCAACAGATGCTTTTTAAAGCCTTTTCTAGCTAAAAAAAAAAAAAAGGATCTAGCGTACTCAAAATAAGATTTGATTTAAAATTTTGGTTCTTCACATAATTTCTCAGAAATATACCTATTGTATTTCAGTATTCCTTCCTGTATGTTGCAATAAGACCTATTTTCTGTAGTCTCGATATCTTTATTTACAAGTTAATACTTAGTTTCTCCTATGTGATCACTTTAATTTAGGAACTTTTTTCACTGCTCTTCCATTTAAAGAAATGGTTTATAATTTATTTTGTTCTTATGTATCATAGGATGTGTTTTGGAGATGCAGACAAAGTATCTTTGATGAAATGAAGAAGAAATTTTCACAGGTAGACAGCTGAAGTAAAGGTTTTAATGTGATGATAGAACAAATAACAGCATGATTGTAATTGTATTTGATAACATGGCATGTTATTTTTTTTAATTTATGCATGTATAACTATTCTATTCTCATCCAATCTTTAATGGGAAAAAAGTCAACATATTGCAAATTTTTGTCTCTCCCACTCCCTTAAAAACCAAAATAGAAAGCACTTGATTGGCCCATTTTGATGCCTAGCCTTCCAGATATCTGCATTTTTAAAAAATCATAGCACTGGTAATCTGATCTCTTAATTTGAAACTTAAAGAATTTTGTTGAACTAAGTTGCTGGCTGCTAGTACATCCTCAGCAGTTGCCCCACTTTCCTATTATCCAGAATCCCACCTTAAATGTTTTTATTTGCCCTCCTCTCTTCCTTTTCTCCTCTCTCTTATTACTCCAACTCAGACTCTTCTCATTCATGGCCATTTCATTCCTCAACCATTATGTGGTAAGGTCTTATTTAGAATCATTGAGTTACAGAAATTTCTGAATTAAAAGGGAGCTTAAGGATAATTGAATATTCACTATAGGTTACTTGAAAAAGGCAATCTCCTTTTAAAAGGAAAAACCCAATCTAAATCATATCGAAGAGTTTGGTAATTTCTAATGAACAAGGAAAATAATATTTTCTAGAAATACAACATTGGTAGTTGTGTGTATTTGGATTTGTTTTTTTTTAAGATTATGACCACAGTCTTACCCTTCCTTAAAAACAGCAACTAAGAGGGGAAAAAAGTTTCACATTTTAAATCACTGGCTCTTTTTATAGATAGTAAAGTCTTTAAGCATTCATGTATAATGTCTCAATTGTAAGTATTAAGTTTTATGCTAGAAAACCCTAAGACTAAAAGAATTTCAGACATTTAATAGATTGCTTTTATAATACTTTGGTGCCACTTTGAACATTTGTTAAGTCTACCACCTTCCTGGCTGTATTTCATATTAATTTTAAGCATCTTTGAAGTATTTCTGAGGTACTGGTGAATATTGTGGGTTTTTTTTTTTCCTGTAAATGCTACCTGCTGAGAAAGATAATTACCTTAAAATAAGACCAGGAAGTCTAATATATTCTCAAAGAAAATGTGACAATTTAAACTTCAGTTGCACATCTTTATTTCTTTTCTCTCTATTTTGACAGTAATGCTACTCATTATACTCAACCAATAAGAAGCCAAAATTTCCAAAAAAGAAAAGTATAAAGCGATTGTTTGAAGAATAAAATTGAAGAATCTTAGAATTTGAAGGGGCCTCAGAGGTCAACTCATGACTATCTATAATATCCTCAATCAGTGGCAATTCAATGTCTGCTTAAAGACCTCTAGTGACAGAGAAATCCCTATCCCCTGAAATAGCCCATTTTATTTCTGAATAGCTCTAAGTTGTCATGATACGATTTTCCTAATATTAAGTTAAAATCTGCCTTTTTAATTTCTACCATTGGTCCCTGTTTCTTCTCTGAAGTAAGGCAAAACAAGTTTTATCTCTGTCCACATAACCTTCAAATAATTGAAGACTGCTATCACTTTCTAACCCAAGCTTTCTCTTCTCTGGTCTCAGTTGCTTCTCAAACCCAAATACATTCCAGTATATCAAGTCCCTTCTAAAATGTGAAGCCCAGCCCTGGGAACAGTGCTCCATGTGTTTGCTACTGCCCGGACAGATCTCCTTCATTTTGTGTGTGTGTGTGTGTGTGTGTCTGTGTCTGTGTCTGTGTCTGTGTGTGTGTAACTCAAATATAGGTGTTCACATTTATCCTGTTAAACTTCAGTTTTCTAGTTCTCTGTTAACAAGCATTCTTTTTGGATAGATATGCTGTGTTCATTGTATTCAGTACCCCTCCCAGGTTGATAACATTTGATAAACATACCATGCATCAGAGTTACCTTTGTTCAGATTCACATTAATTAACAATGTTTGGGTCTTGTCAGCAAACTAGTTAGCCCACCTAACTGTATTGTCATCTTTTCCATCAATCTGTTTCCAACTATAGGAGGGAGTATCATGCAGCTTTTTCAAAGGCACTTAAAACTTGTATAATCCATACTCATGACAATTCCATGATCTTCTAGTTATGTATTTCCATCCAAAATGGAAATTAAATTAGTCTTACATAGCCTTTTAGTGAATTCATGCTGAATTTCATGATTATTCTTCTTTTTCTAAGTTCCAGCAAACCACTCCTTGAACCATTTCTTCTAGAATTTAATCAGGAATTGACATCAAGCTCATTGGCCTATAGTTTGAAGCATCTGTCTTCTTTCTCTTATGAAAACTGAGACAGTAGTTACTTAAGCCTCATACCACCTTTTCTAGTTCACTGTGATTCCTCAAAGATCACTGGCGATCAGTAATCATACATGCAACTTCCTTCTAGTCCCCTGAACTGGGTGACTTGAGCTCTTTGAGGTTGAAGCTATGTATTATCATACTCTCTTTATACTTTCCTTGGATTTCGGTTTCCTGTTACCTATGCTTGTTTTGTCCTTTCCAGTCTGAAGGTAATTTACTTTATTAGAGGAAACATGCAGAACATTTAAGTTGAATTTTTGTGCCTTGTCTCTGTCATTATCTTCCCATTTCCACCAGACCAGGACCCTTCTTTGAGATTTCTCTTCCCTTGACCTAGCTAAAATGACCCTTTTTTTTTCACCATACATATACCATACAGTACATAACTCAGCCTATTCTGGCTTTCTACAGCCTTCCTGACACTTAGGTAGGATCTTGTCATTTTAAAATATTTGTTCTCCGTTTCTCTTGCTTCCGTATACATTTTTTTTAAAAGCTGAGTTCATGGATAAACCCTTTTCTCAGAGACATCTGTATTGTTTTAAACTTTTAAATCCTTAATCTTTTCTTTCTCTTTGGAATTAATTGCTACTATTTTGCTTGCATTTAAATATTGAATTGACATCCCTTTTTCAGTCTCAGGCCGTAGGATCCTACCTCTTATCATTTCTTTGAGCTACTTATCTAAACTCCTAAATCTAGGGTGCATATCACACCTGGAATTCCTTCCTTATCTGTCATACAGTGAACTCTGATGTGACATAATCCATTGCCTCCAGAGAGTCTCATCATTTTTGCTTTGCCAGCTAGTTTATTACTTATTAGTTAGTGGCAGGTCAAGAATACCAAAACCCCTGCTGCCCTCTACAGTTATCTGCTGCCAGCTGCATCTAGGCACTTTTGTTAGGCAGACAACTTTTCCCAGGCCTCTTTAGATGTAACTTTCCCTAAAATTCATTATTTGCTTCTTTCAAGGAAAAAAACTAACAAACTTATTTGAATATTCAGAAAAATTTAGCTTTATCTCTATAATTTAGGGATGGAGTGGGGGGACAGTGAACACCTGCCTTCCAGAAGGCAGAAATTTGGCATTTTAGCTATAACTGCTAATAATTTTTTTATGGTCTTATTAAGAAAGGTTGCACTCCCAGCCCCCATTCTCAGAATGCCCTGCTATTCTGAGTGGTCTGTCAGATCAGTTAAATTGAGTGTGTGCATGTGCTGTCTTGATTTATATATAATCTGAAATCTGAATCTGGAAGAAATGTAAAAGTCATCCTATTTGTTTAAATGCTTCTTGCATGATAATACACGGGGTTGCTGAAACTCTGCATGTATCTTCTTTCACATTTAATTCTGACCAACAACCATTTGGCTCTGGGAATACAAGTAAAAAAAGAAACAGTGCTTGTCCTTCAGGAACTTATGGAAGAAACACAGTATAGACCCCACTAGGTAAATGTCAGGTTTAGTTAAAGTAACAAAACGTAATTTCAAGAGTTGAAGGGAACAAGGAAAGACCTTGTGTTTGTCTTCTCATTTTGTCTGCATAGTTTAGTGACTTTCAAGATGATTGCCCATTCCCCTTCATTTTCTAATTGTATCTTTGTAATATGAATAACTACCTTAAAGGGTTTTGGATGGTTATTGTTAAACCATTTTTAAAAACTCACCGTGTTTTTTGCAGTTATAGTCTGTCACTCAACAGTTGTTGTGTTTTTAAAGTAATGTACTATTTGTGTAACACTGTAGCCTTGTGGAAGGCACCACAGGAGAGCCAAAATAAGTAGAAGGCATAGCACCTGCCAACAATTTATATATAATTGGGGAAACAAGACATGCAAATGGAAAACTTTAATAGTCAGTGTTTCTGAGTGCCAGTGAAGTTCAGAGTAGGTAAAAACATGCACAATTAATGTTGGTTAGAATTGTCGAGTCTCAGAGGTGGGATTGGTTTCTTTAAGGTGCTTTGTTTTATCCCTGCTCCCCCACCCCCAAAAAAGTTTGAGTGAAAGCTGTGGGTAATGAGTAGATGGAAAATGAAATTATGGCTACGAAACGTTTTTTATTTTTTAAGCCCCACTAGTAATTGGGCCCTTCGTTACAATGTATTTTGGAGCTGCTATTTTAAAAGTGGAAGATAGGCCAAAGTATAGGTAGTCCCAGCTTACTGATGGGATTTTTCCCTCCTAAGCTTTTAAATTTGCATATTTAGAACTCTAAAGACATTTCCTATAGAAACACTTCCTTTGAAAATGCTACAAATAGTAGTTAGATTTCTAGGCTGGCCCACAAAATCCGCAGGTTTTTAACCTGTAACGAAGGCAGAATGGTGTTGTGGAAACACCACTGAATTACGAGTTAAAAGGTGTGAGTTCGGCACTCTTTTCTGATACTTGTTTGATCTTGGACAAGCCACTTAATAGACTTTCAAGTTACTCAGCTGCAAAAAATTAAAAATAAAAATAAAAAAAGGAACAATACCTCTGCTGCTTAACTGCCATGGAACTGAGCTGCTTTGAGTTCAGACCTGATCATCACATCCCATAAAATGGAGATTTTACATATTATTAAATGTGCCAGACTCTTAACTGTAAATTTTATTTTATTGTTCTGTACCTCTTTATAGACCTTCATCCTTAAGAATTTGTTCACATATCGATTTTTTCAGACTAAAAAACAATCGGTGCGTACGCCTCGTTCAGAAGCGTGCCTCGCACCTTTTTAAAGCAAAGATGCGTTTGTCCCATTCCTAACATTTTACTTAAAATCTTGAATGCTAGTAGTTATCGTAGTGATTGAATAGCTTGGGCCCAAAAGGGTGATCAGTGCACTCCCCTAGTCTCTGTAAAATGGTTATTTAGTCAAGTTACGTGGGCTTCTCTGGATTGTTCACTTTAAAAAGCAAATAACTATTTTGATTCTTTCAATTTCAGATAGAAAATGCTGCTGAAGAACCTAGAGTTTTATGTATTATACAAGATACTACTAATTCAAAGACAGTCAATGAACGAATCACTTTAAATTTACCAGCTTCTACTCCATTGAGGAAACTATTTGAAGACGTGGCCAGCAAAGTGGGCTATGTAAATGGAACCTTTGATTTAGTGTGGGGAAATGGAATCAATGCTGCTGACATGGTAATACTCTATATTTAACTCATCTGATTTCAGCTTGCTAAAATTATTACTACTATTCTTTTAACATTAGTCAGACTTTTAAAATGTTTTCATAACTCGAGTGTTTTTATATTTGATTGGACTCTAGATTTTTATAACAGGCTTGAGGATTCCTGAGATAACAAAAAGTTCAGTTTAACTTACGAAATAGAAACCATCTTTAAAACTAACTAGGACAGAATAATCTATTTCCCAAAATGACTGATAGAATAACCCTTGATAAAGCATCTTGTCTCCCGTATCCCCAGTATCCTCTTCATGACTGGTTCCCTTGACTATTATAGTTTACTCTTTTCTTACCTTATTTGCCATTCTTCCCATCCTGAAAACTCTTCCTCCTCCCTTTACCCCCATCCCCAGTCTGCTATTTCACCAAGGTTATCTACAGAACCCCTTTAGCCATGCATTTAATTCCATCAAAAGCAAAGTACAAGCAAAGGTTAGAGAGATGTAGGATTCCAGGCAGATGAAATTCAGTTTTATGCTGATAGTAACAATCCAAAGCGCTTCTGTGATCCCCTGAAAAGTATTTATGGACCAAAAACCTATGGTGCATCACAACTACTCAGTGCTGATGGAGCCACATTAATTAGTGATAAGGACATTGTCCTGGAGAGATGGACTGAACACTTCCCTAGTATTCTCAAAAGACCATCATCAATAAATGCTGAGGCCATTGACTGTTTATCTCAGGCTGAAGTCAATCCCTTCTTAGCTGAACTTACAGCTAAAGAAGAGGTTTTGAGGGTCATAGGCTCCTTTCATGTGGCAAAGCACCTGGAGCTGGTTCTATTCCAGCTGAGATTTACAAAGTAGGGACATAATTGCTCATAAAAAAGCTGACTGAAATTCCAGGTTATATGACAAGAGGAGGTTACCCCCAGGAGTTCAAGGATGCCCCCATTGTCCATCTCTATAAAGGTAAAGGGCAGATTGTCCTGTGACAATCACAGGGGGATCTCTCTCTTAGTTATTGCTGGCAAAATTCTTGCTAGAATCCTCCTTAATAGGCTGATCCTTTACTTTGAAGATGGTGATATACTTGAGAGCCAGTGTGGCTTCAGAAAAGGCCAAGGAACAGTTGATATGGTGTTTGCTGCCTGACAGCTCCAGGAGAAATGCCAGGAGCAGAACAAAGGTCTGTACACAACATTTGTGGATCTGACCAAGGCCTTTGACACTGTTAGTCATGAGGGCTTATGGAAAATTATGTCAAAATTTGGTTGCCTGATGACATGTTTGCCCAGGTTCTGGATAGTGGACAATGCTCTTGTGTCTTGCCAGTCACCAATGAAGTGAAACAGGGCTGTGTGCTTGCTCTCATGCTTTTTAGCATGCTGTTTTCAGCCATGTTGTCAAATGCTTTCAATGAGGATGAACACGGCATCAAGGTCAACTACTGTACTGATGGTAAGTTCTTCAGTTTGAAAAGGCTACAAGCCAAGACCAAAGTGGAGGGAGCGTTGGTGCATGATTTTCTGTTTGCAGATGATTGTGTACTCAATGCAGCATCTGAAGCTGAGATGCAACAAAGTATAGATGAATTCTCTGCTGCCTGTGCTAATTTTGGTCTAATAATTAATGCCGAGAAAACACAGGTGTTCCATCAGCCACCACCACACCATTCATACGTGGTTACAACAAATGGAGAAATTTTGAATGCTGTGGATAAGTTCACTTACCTTGATAGTGTACTTTCCAGGGATGTATACATCGACAATGAGGTTCAGTGTTTGGAAGTCTCTGAAGAAAAGTTTGGGAGAGAAGAGGCATTAGACTGACTACCAGACTGAAGGTCTACAGAGCCATTGTGCTGACCTCATTGTTATATGCTTGTGAAACATGGACAGTCTACCAGCGCCATGCCAGGAAACTGAATCGCTTCCATCTGAACTGTCTTAGGAAGATTCTGAGGATCACCTGGCAGGATAAGGTACCAAACACTGAAGTCCTTGCTCAAGCTGAACTGCCAAGTATTCAAACTATACTTCAGAGAGTGCAACTCTGATGGGCTGGCCACGTTGTTTGAATGCAAAATGTACACTTGCCAAAAAGACTATTTTATAGAGAACTCGCATGGGGCAGGTGGTCAGAAGAAGCGATACAAGGACACTCTCAAGGTCTCTCTCAAGAAGTTTGGATTTGACTGTGTAACATGGGAGACACTGGCACAGGACTGCTCAGCATGGCGTGCCCACATCAGAAAGGGTGCCATGCTCTTTGAGCAAAGCAGAATTGAAACAGCACAAAGTAAACATAGGATGCGCAAATTTGGGGTATCCACCCCAAATATTCACACGGACTATCTGTGCCCAACTTGTGGAAGAGCTTTCCAAGTTTGTATTGGTCTGATCAGGGAGTTGGACACACTGAAATGTGACTTTATCATGGTGATGTCATTTTGGTCCTCTTCAAAGATGAAGGACAACCAACCAACTAACCAACCATGCCAGTTCTCAGTGCTGGGCCAATTTCTTCTTCCTGTTCTCAGGCTGTAGAAAATTACAGGAGCAAATTAAACTACACACCCATGCTTTCTCATCTCATTTGGTCCCTCAGCAGTTCCTGTATTCAGTAGTTGTTGACTGCCCATAGCAGCTGTTCTAATCCTTTTCCCCACTGAAAACCCCAGTTTGCCTACCTCCTAGTTTACTAAAACTAGAAACTATCAGTGGCAGCTAGCTCCCTCAGCTTCTGCCCATTCTACCTCCTACCTTCTACTGCAAATAATAATTACAGGGGCTCATTTTACAAAGCACTTTTCTAACACAACCCTGTGAGATAGGTACTGTAAATATTATTACCCATGTTTCAGAGATAAGCTAACTCAAACCCAGCGAGGTTAAGCAATTTGTCCTACAGCTAAGTGAGTGGTAGAAAAAGGACCTTAACCTTAGTTTAGCCTCCTGCTCTAGTGTACATTCCATCAAACTGTGCTGCCTCTACACATCCAGATTTATCACTTCTTAGACATTTCAGCTTTCTTTAAAGGATAATTTAGGTGCTAAATACTTACTGTTGACCACTGATTAAGCCTGAGAGTCTGGGAGCAGTGGCCTCCCTTCTCCCCAGTGTACCCCCTCCCCCACATGAGCCCCTACTGCACTCATCCCAGGAAGCAAACCCTGGGGGAGAAGAAGCCTGCTGACCCCTTCTTTGGCACCAGAGTTCTTCGCACCCTCAGTTGGTGATGAAATACCTTGTCTCCCAGTTGGCTTTTCCCCCTCCTCCTCATGATCTGTTCCCTTGGCCATTGTTTAGTCTCTTCTTCCTTTATTTGCTGCTTTTCTCATCCTAGATGCTCTCCTTCCCCCACCCCCACCCCCAGTCTGCTGTTTCAGTAAGGTGCTCTGGAGTTCTCTATGACACTGTTAGATTCACAACAGGAAATCGACATGATTTAGTCAAAGTACGTGATATTAAAGAAGATGCATAGTCATCTAAGGGCCATGAGACCTTCCAATTTTATTTACAGTTGAAGACCTCCATTTGTGTGGCCGTCCTACTCCTTGAGAGCAGGGACTGTGTTTTTTATTTGTCTTTCCAGTAGTTACCACAGAATTTGCACTTTATAAGCATATAATAAAAGCTTTTTCATTTATTCATTCCACAAGGCATTTCTTTGTTCCCCACGTTGGTGGCATCTTTACTTCATGAAATAACTTTGTAATCAATCAGTCAATCTAAATGCATTTATTGAGTACCTACTCTGTGCCAGGTATTATATGAAATTATATGTGCTTGGTATTTACTTGGGTTTGCATTTTCTTCCCCTTATAGAGTATAAGTTCTTTGAGGGCAGAAATTATTTTAGTTTTTTGTCTTTTTCTCATGGGAGTTTAGCATGGTGCCTTGCACATAGTAGGTATGCGATAAAAATTTTGTTGAATTAAGTTGACTTCTTTCCTTCTTGCCTGTCTAAGAGGAAGAAGAAATCCTCTTGCTTCCCAGCATTATCCTTTGTCACCTCTCTACTTAATCTGATCTGTTGTTACCCATTCTTGGATCTTGCTCATTCAGTTATCTGGATAGTCTCATTCTGGTATTTTCATTTTCATTTTCTCCTTTGTGTTGCCTCTTTACAAACGAAAATACTCAGATGTCTCCTAGCCTTTAAAAACAACATAACATCAAAGACTTCCTTAAGTCTCATTCACTTCGTCAAACTATCTTTAGTTCCTTCTTTTTGTCACCAATCTTACTGAAAAGAGTAGTCTAAGCTTGTTGCCTTTATTTTCTTTCACTTCTTAACCCCTTTGTAACCTGACTTTTCTTCCCATTATTCTGTTCTGGTTACCAGATAGCCTAAAGAGCTGCCAGTCCCAGTGACTTGTGTTTAGTCCTCATGTTGTTTGATTGTCATGCAGTCTTTGATACTGCACTTGTTTCCCTTCCTTCCTCTCTTCTTCCCATTCCAGAGGGCTTGTTCCATAAGATGCTGTCTTGAGGTACCTTCTCTCCATCCTTTCTCCTCCATTCAGATATCATCAGTAGATGATTGACTCCCAAATTTGTGTCATTTGCAACCTTTCTTCTAAACTGCATTCCTGCATTTCCAACTGCCTGGTTTCCCCTTCTGCTTGTTCAAAAGTAAAAATATTAACTTCACCATCTCCAAAGTCCAACTTTCCACTTCTTTTCCCCTCTTCTCTATGTGTGTCTCTATCCCTTGTGCCCATAGAGATCTCACAAAGAGGGATGATTGTTGTTTTTCCAATATGGGGTATTGAGAACATCTCTGCTTTTTTCTTTCTTAACAGCTGAAGACACCACTTTTATATTTTTAAGGCTATCAGCTTCTGAAACTTTTACAACTTGGTTTCCTGTTGACTTATTCTTGAAGAAGTCAAGCTTTATTTTTCCCTTTGTAATGTTTTAAAACAAAGAGCTTTTAAATGGGAGTCTGCTACAATGTCTTTGTCTTCTCTTTTCCCTGAATATCTCAGTCTTTAGCTATCCATACATAGTAGAGAACTGAAAAATATTTAAATAGGAATAATAATACTGCAGCCTCCACAGGACATATAATATTGTGAGTAAAGTGTCTTTTACATCTTAAAATTACTATAAAAGTGAGTCGTCATCATTTTTAAAAAAACTAAATCTAGTTTTATTTTCCCCATTCTTAATTTAAAAATGGGAGAATTGAACCCCTTTTAATTTGTTTGAAAACAAAATACCTTTTCCTCAGCTACCCCAACTAATTTGTTTGTGTACATCCCAGTATTTTTTTCCATCATGCTTGCAGCATGCAAATATTTTCACAAAGCCTAATCTGGTAGAAATATTTAAAGAAAATTCACAGGTAGCATTGATTGAGTTTACCTGGTAAGTTGTAACTTATAACAACTGATGGGTTGGCTGGGATATGTTATAGTACCATAGATTGGTGGACAGAAATGAAGTGTAAAAGTGAGGTTTTAAGTATGCATGTACTCAGAGGGAAAGAATAGTGGCAGGACATGTGGGTTTAATGAAGTTTTGTAATGCTGATCAATCTTCATGAACTCTCTGCAATTCAGGTAGGCTAAGGTTGGTGGGAGGGGAGCTTAGTTTGGAAGTTTTTAGAGAAATTGTGAGTTCAAAAGTAGTTAGAACCTAGAATGAGCAAACTAAGAATATAGGGGATGGAAGAATCTGCTTGGAATAGTACCAAATACAAAGAAAGAAGGATAGAAAAGAATAAGACAGTCAGAGGGAGAGACTGATTAAAATAAGAAGTTCTCTGAGCACAGTCCAGGAGAGGCCCAGGAAGTGAGATGTTGAGGTGACTTTTGAGGGAACAGTATTGACTTGAGGCTAAATGAGTGAACCTAGGATCCGGACAGGAAAGAATCTAGCCTTTCTAGGAGCCCAGGGAAATAAGGGAGTTCAATCTGGACTTGAATGTGAAAGAGTCGGCTAGCTTGAAAGTAATTTCTGAGATCTCTTCTAGTGACCGTTATAGTTGGAAATAAAAAAAAATATGGGGGAGAAGAAAAGGAAAATATGAGAATAGCTCTCATTTATAATGGTACTAAACAGTCTTTTACACACATTATTTCATTTACTTCTCACAAGAATCCTGTGAGGTAGATAATGCAGGTATTATATAATCATCGAGTATGAAAGCTGAATGAGATCAAGTCTTACCCTTATCATTTTACAAATGAGAGAGCTTGTTTAGATGACATGTCCTTGCCCCTGGTCATACAGCTACTGAATGACAGCCAGGATTTTAATAATGCTTTACACTAATAATAATAGTGTAGACACTAATAAGTGTCTAGTATAGTATTTGAACCCATATCTTTCCTGACTCCAAGTCCAGCTCCAGCCTGCATCTTAAATCCAGAGCCTCTGATTCCATATCCAGACACTGCTTAATGTTGTTGCCAGGCTAATTGATGGTGAATCCCAAGTGCCTGGTCTTTGGAGAACTACCCACTTAATCTTTATACATCTTCAGAAAGTTATTCTCCACCTTCTCCCCCACAAAGCAAAAATTGAGGAGAAAACTAGGAGTTGCTTTAAGCCACATATCACATTTCATGATCTGTTTTTTAACACATAGTGAATTTCTTATATAGAAAAAGTGTCTAGATTTTATAAATTTCTTTTGTTTTCTCAGTTGTACAAAATTACGTTTAGCTCTTTTTGACGGAGTCCAGATGAGTACTATTTTGTATATATTTTGGAAAGCATAAGAGCAATTATAATTAGATTTTCTTGTCTGGGACTTACCATTTTTTTTCCTCACCATTTTTGCCTTTCCTTCATCTAGTCTATAAAATGACCAAAGTAGTTTTCTTAGGAACTGTTTCATTAAAATCTCCCAGTGTTGATAGTATAAACCTAATCCAGTTCCTTTCTTTTGCCCAGGATAGTTGCTGGCCCATGTAGTAAAGTGTGCCTCACCACCTCTCTGTGTGGGTGCATAGATAGCTAATGCTAAGCCTGGATTAAAAGAATCTTACTGACTGGGTTTCAGAAGAGCCTGTTTTCACATCTAGTAGGGGCGTTGTCTGTTTAGATGGCGAACCTAATGATTTGTTGCAATAATTTAAAATCTTTTGATAATTTTAGATTTTATTTTATGTTCTTTAGGCTCCCTTGGATCACACCAGTGAAAAATCTCTTCTTGATACTAACTTTGAACCTGGGAAGAAAAACTTTCTGCATTTGACAGATAAAGATGGTGAACAGCCTCAGATAGTATCGGTAAGGCTACTGTAACCTGCATGTCCTCACCCTCTATTGCGTAGATATCCAGCCCAGTTCCCAGAAATCCATTTAGTGATTTCTATAAATAGGTGGGTGCTTTTCTCTGTTTGATTTTGACTGGTTATAAATTGTTTGGGTAGGTTAAGGGTAGGGGTAACAATTCCTAAAAAAAAAAATCTTAGTTAGCTTTTTGTATCAGTATCTCCTCCTTTTGGCCACATTTTTGCTTTTGAAACTGCATCATAAATAGGTCTGATTATAGTTGAATAATGTTATAATTGAAAATACCTGTTCCTGACCAAATAAATTTTCCTAATAGAAGCAGCATGGCATACTGGAAAGAATGCTGAATTTGGAACCAGAGGACCTGGGATTGAATTCTGGCTCTCCCACCCTCACATCTTTGTGACCTTGGGCAAGTCACTGAGCCTGTTTCCTCATCTGTAAAATGAGAGAGTTGGATTGTGTGACCAGTACAGTGCTTAGTTCTAAGTGTTTGATCCAGGGACCCTAAAAACATTGTAGATATGACCAACAATATATAATAAAAGTATGAACTACAAACCTATAGATCTCAATATTTAAGTAATATGTAATGTTATTAGTGTTAGTATCTCTCTTGATGCAGATCAAACTCCATCTTTAACTTCATTGGTAATGTTCATCAATTGCTGTGGCCAAAATAATTTTATTTAAGATCCTACAACTAACCTGGTAATGAACCTTTCTAGACTTAACCCCGAGTCCATCACTCGATCCGTATTTGACACCATTGTGTCTTGGGAAGATCTGATAGACTGTGCTTCAGTAGCTCAGCTTTCAAGAAGCCAGGAATACTTGTGCCTGCTCTGTGGCCTCAGGGCTCCAGAGACTGTGAAATGAACATCAAAGTCTTTTTCACATTTGTTATGTACTCTGAAATATATTTAGGAAATGGAATTTAAATGCATTATAGATTTGACCTAAATCTAAATATTCAGGTAGTTATTTTACTTACCTACTTTAAAGTCCTTCAGGAGAATGCAGTAATTGACAACGTTTTATGTGCTTTTTTGGTTTTGTGTGGATTTTTAGTGGCATCACCTAAATTTGTTCATTAACTCTTTATTATGTTGACTTTTAGGAGGACACCAGTACGACAGATGACAGTGTGCAAGATAGGTTTATAGGCCCTCTGCCAAGAGAAGGTTCTGTAGGCTCCACCAGTGATTACGTCAGTCAAAGTTACTCTTATTCTTCTATCTTGAGTAAATCAGAAACAGGTAAGATTTTCATATTAATTCATTTTTATTAGAGAATGATAATTTTAGAGCTTGAAGTGACCTTAGATATTTCCTAATTTGATCTGTTCCTTTTAGAGATGAAGAGATTGAAGCCTAGAGAAGCTTTGTCTTGTCTAAGATAGTTAATGGCAAAGCTGAACATAGAACTAGAAATGTTAACTATTTCAGGGAGAAACATTTTGGGTAATAATCTTATAATAAAACTCTTCAAAATGTTATATTCCAACATATTTGCCAGAAAAAAAATTTGTATCACCTTTATGCTAAGCTAATACAATACTGCATAAAATCCAAATAACAATTTGCCTACAGAGGCCCTTGTTAAAATGTGCACATCAAGCCAGAGACTAGAGAAAAATATCCTTTGGGAATTCCTGTAGCCTTCTTTGATTATTAGAAAGAATTTTTCACATTAGCTGATTGTTACCGTGGAGTACAGGAAAAATTGATAATGCAGTTTGGGATAGGAAGGAAGTAGGATGAAGGTAAATAGAATACAAGTATCTGAGGGTGAGGGGCAGGAGTAGGGTCAGACATTGATGAATGATGGCAGCTGAGAAAAGGGAAGAAGGATGAATGGGCCACCCTCAGGAGGCACTCATTCTGTGCTCAGGGCATTTGAGAGGGCAGAAAGTCGGGACAGCAGGCTGACATGAGCCTGAAGCACAGGCTCTGTTTCCCACAGTTCGTTATTTGAGTTAGCACATAACTGGTGAAGACTCCTTTGACCAAAGCCATTCCCTTGGGCTACAACTCTTAGTCCACTGCTTTCTCTTACAATGTTCTAAGACCCCCTCTTTCTCTCTTTGTCCTGCCCTGACTCCCTACCATCTCTCCTTTAATATACCAAAAATATTGAACACTTTTTAAAAAAGAAGACATTTCTGTTGTAAATTATCTAACTTTGAATGGATTCTTAGAGGTTGGGAATGAATTCCCTTTTTTGGCTGGAGAGGAATTTCTTGGATTTCCACTCATTGGAATACATCTGGAAGCATCACCATCTCCTCTTTTTGAAGTCCTAGGACTTTTATTGGACTTAAACGCTTAGAGTTTAATCCATTCATGGTGAAGTGAATGATTTCACTTTGTAAAAATTCCTTCCTGTTTTGTATTTGACTCTTTTTCCTACGTATTTTTCAGCTTAATCTGCTTGTGTTATTTGTGCTTTTGTTCAGGAATTGAATCATTTATGAATCTAATTTTAAACAAAACAGATTTTTGTACAGACATTGCAATTTTAAGAATAATTTATAGTGACAGCTACTGTTTTGTTGTGTTATTTTATGATTTTATTTTTACTTTGATTAATAATTGAAATTGAGAAGAATTTTCTAGGCTTCTGAGTTATTTTCCCACTGACATGGTATGTGCCTATTTATCCTATTGATTCAGTTATGAAAACATTCTTAAAACCTAATGGCATTTATATCAAAAATCACTTGAAACAGAGCTATTCTTTGAAAGAACTCTTTCCTCAATAAAAATATACTACATGGTGGTCTGTCATTTGAGGCAGTGAAACAAATCAGGTTTCCTCAAAACCGGGCTAAGTTAGGATTCTTAAATATTTGATATAGGAGTCCTGTTTGAGCCAGCTGCCTTCTCTCTGATGTCTTCATTGCCTTAAGCAAGGGGCATTCCTCAGTTACCCTTTTTAAAATACTTCCTTTGACCCTTTATCTCATCCCATCCCATCTTAATATTCTGGGAGATATTTTATTAAGGTTAAAATTATCTATATGTCATTAGAAAGGATAGGGCTGTGCTTGCTAGTATACCTCTACAAATAACTTTCTTTTTTTAATCTGTATAATATTTCTGTAATCTAAATTTTAAGGGAGTTGTTTTTATATCAGTAAAACAGTTCAGATTTCATTACTATTAAAAGCTTTTTTATATCCCTTTGAGATACATAATAAATACATAATGTATTATATGCTATTATTTATAGCATGAAGCAGTCTGACGTGCCATTGGGGAGTTTATAGTCAAAAATGGAAATTTTTATAGAAACAGGGTAAAAATAGGTATCTGAATAAGATCCAGAGTAATTTATAGTTACAAGTTGTGTAATATTAGCCTCTTACTTTTAGTTTTGTTCTGAATGAATAATTATGGCCTATAAATGCTTAAATGTGTTGTCCTCTCCTTACTGATGTTCCCTTTTAAATGTGGGTTTATGTTATGTGCTTGTATTTTCTTTTTTAAAGGATATGTGGGATTAGTAAATCAAGCAATGACTTGCTATTTGAACAGCCTTTTGCAAACACTTTTCATGACTCCTGAGTTCAGAAATGCATTGTATAAGTAAGTATTTAAATTAACTTACAAGGTTATTGGCATAAAACTGTAAGGTGTTCTGACAACTAAACTCAGTTTACTTTCTTGCATTTTAAATAACTTCCACTTTTATTAAGTGTTGCTTTCTTGTGAGCGGCTCTGAAGAGTGAGTGTATGCACGTTATTGTCAGCAGTTTGTGGGTGTGCAGAGCAGGGCCTGCGCAGGGGCGGGGCGGCTGCAGTTGTGAGTGTGTCACCCAGCATGGCCTTTCGTTTATCACTCCCAAACTGGACATTTCAGATAGGCTTTCCTAGATAGATACTGTCTAAGAGACAGAGTCTCAAAGATTAGAGAGAGAAGTAATTGAATGGGGAATCTCACAAGTTAATATTCTCCATGTGGAACAAGTTTACATTTAAGCTAAAGTGTTATTTAGATCTGTGTGAACACAATGTCCGTTTTTAACTTAATTTTCATGTCACAGCTGCTTCATAAGTTAAATGTGGAAACTACATTTTGAGGGAATCTGAATATATTAAGCAATTCTCCTTTCCCTTGTCATCTGTAACAGACTTCTAATTGAACGTAGAATTTAAAAAGTTACATTTCAGTTTTAATTAACACATGGTGTCCTCTGTAGAAGTCTTACTCTGACAAAAGTTTCGTATCATACATAATGTGAAAGTAACTGAATTCTTAAAGGTGATATCAATGAAGCTCTGAGTAAGTATGTCTGAGGACCAGCCCCAAAAGCCTCATCACCAGAGAGTTGCTCAGCAGGTGATGTATGTTTTTGGCTACAACATCTGCATCTTATCCGCATCTGATCCATAATCAGTTGAGCGAGTATACTCGGGGTGAAATCTGTCTTTAAAATATGGAAGGTGTATTGAGGTATACCTTGCTTCACATAGTAGATATGTAACAGTTTTTCAGTAATAGGTCACATGAATTTAATTATATTATTAACTAGTGTTAGCTTAAATTACAAAGCAGTTAGGTGGTTCAATGCTCACTCGGCCTGGGGTCAGGAAGACCTGAGTTCAAATACAGTCTCAGACATTTACTTTGTGACCTTGGGCATGTCACTTAACCTCTCTTTACCTCCATTTCCTCAACAGTAAAATGGGGTAATAACACCATTATCTTACAGAGTTGTTGGGATAGTCAAATAAGATGTTGTCAAAGTGCTTAGCATAGTGACTGGCAAGTGGTAAGCACTGTATAAAAGTTTATTTCCCCTCTTTTCTCTTCCCTTATTTGTCTCATCCAACTAATGTGATACCAGGCGAGTTACATATTAATAGTAACAGGAGGCAGGTGGTTGGGTTCTTCTGAACTATTAGTTCCTCTGTACTAACTAATTAGGTAAAAAAATTTTTTCCTAAAAATTTCAGGTTCAGTTTTTTGATCAGTTGGGCCCTGTTTGTCTCTTAGACAACATGTTGAATACCAACACTAAGGGGACTTAATTTTTGTAGAAACCCTGCCATAACCAAATTAAAGCAAAATATTCTTTTGTAAGGTAAATCATTGTACTGTAATCTGTTTTAAGTTCATATTCTGTAATTATATTTCTTAAAGCTCGGCATATATTAATTCCATTTCTTACAAGATATATCTCTAAAAACACTATCCACAATTATTAGGAATTTTGCCAAGCTTCGCTCATCCTTCAAAATGCCTTCACTAGATTCTATCAAATTTCCTTAAACTTTCATTCTCAGTCATTCCTCCTTTTCTTAGCCAGAGTCCTAGAAGAAGCTGTCTACACCTAGTGCTTAGGTGTCACTTGTCCTGTCACTTTTCAGCCCTTGCATGCTGGCTTTCAACCTCCTTGTTTGACTGAAGCTGCTCTCTCCAGTTACCGTCCCATTGATCTCTTACTGGCCAAATCTGATGATATTTTTTTTAGACCTTATCCTTCCCAGCCCATCTGCTGCATTTGACACTTTTGAACATATTTTCTTAGGTACTGTCTCTTCTCTGGATGCTACTTTATGATGCTACTTTCTCCTAGTTTACCTTATCTGACCATTCTTTCTTAGTCTCTTGGTTCATAATCAATGTCTTACCCCTAATTGTGGGCATTCCACAAGATTCTATTCAAGGATCCCTATTCTTTCCTTTCGTTACACTTGGTGACCTAATTCACTTCCTTAACTTTAATTGTCAGTCTGTCAATAGCTTAGAAATATAAATCTAGCCCCATTCTCTTTCCTGAGCTTCAATCCTGTATCATTAACTGACTTTTGGACAGTTCATCTGCAGATAACTACCTGAATATTTAGATTTAGGTCAAATCTATGATGCACTTAAATTCCATTTCCTAAGTATATTTTAGAGTACATAACAACTGTGAAAAATACTTTGATGTCCAAAGATTGAGACTCGCTGAAGCAACAAATCCAAAACAAGAATTATCTTTCTCCCCAATACTTGTGGCTCTTCAAAATTTTCCCATTTCTATTGAAAGCACCAATATTCTTCTAGTTTCCCAGGTTCATAATCTCTACACTTTTTGTCTCCTCATTATCCTTCACCCCCATATTTCTAGTCACAAAATCTAGTCATTTTTATGTCCCTAACATCTTTCACATCTGACTCTTCTTATGTGAGCCTTTCTCTCTATTCACAAAATCACCACCTTAGTTCAACCTTTCATCTCCTCTAGCTTTTATCATTACAGTTGGTCTACTCCCCTCAAGTCTCCACTTGAATTCATCTTCTACAGATCTGTGAAAGTGATTTTTTCCTGCCTCTAGAATCAACTGCAAATTCTTTTGTTTATCTGTTAAAGCCCTTTGTAACCTTTTCCGCCTTCTCTGTTTCCACCTCATTGAACATCAGAGGCATTCCTGTACACTCTGATTCAGCTAAAGTGGCCCTCTCTCTGTTCTTCTAGACGTTTCATTTATCTCGTCTCCATGCCTTTTCCCTGGCCGTGCTCTCTTCCTGAATGCAATCCTTCCTCATCTCCACCTTATGAAATACTCCTCAAGTCTCATAGTCTGCATGAAGCCTTTTCACAAGTCCCTTACTGCTAGTCTTCCTCCCTAACTACTTTGTTAGCTATATTGTATTTATTCTCTTTACACTTATTCTTTGTATACTTGTGTGTCCTTCCTGTCTCCTCTGTTAGAATGTAAGCTCCCTGAGAGTATATACTGTATCCATCTTTGTACTTATATTCCTTGTACCCTAATACAGTGCCTGGCACATACTAGGCACTTAAAAGCTTAATTATTCATTAACAGGCATAGACTAGACCTTTAATTTCATTGGGATTAAAAACTTTCTGGTTTGATTCAGATTGGCACCTTCTCTGCAGTTTATGATCTTAGAGAACTGATTACAACAATGTAGATGAAATCATCATGGAAAGGCAAAAAACTTCGGTTAGAAACATGCTAATGCTGTAACTGTCAGAGTTAAAGACCAGCTAGTTTGGGAGAAATGTAATTCGTAAGAGAATTTGTTGGGAAGTATCTATTGTCTCAGTAAAATATACCAATTTTTAAAAAATAAAAACTGTCGAGGGATGATATCTTAAATGTAGACTATTTCTTTTTGCTAGATATTTTGCATTGACTCCACATTAAGTACATGAACATTTTTCTGGTGCCTGAGTTTTAAGTTTGAGAAAATTGGTGTCATCTTGTGACCTAGCTTCATATCTTTATTTACTGTGCATTTATTATGTACTTACTGTGCATGTGTATGCTAGAGGTTGTGGTAGAGATGAAAAAAGAATAAAGCAATGCACCTACAGTCATGTAGCTTAGTTATAATGGTAAGATGAAAGTAATAGTCCAAACTGACATGCTGGCCTTGAAAGTACATGAAATAACAACAGTGGTGATAATAGCTAGCATTTATATATCACTTGCAGGTGTGCAAAGCACTTCATAAATACTAATTATCTCATTTGATCCTCATAACAATCCTGGGAAGTGTTTGCCATTATTCCCATCGTACAGATGAGGAAACTGAGGCCAACAGAGGTTAAGTGATTTACCCAGCTAGTGAGTGTCTTCTGAAGAAAGATTTGAACTTGGGTGTTCCTGGCTCCAGGTAAAGTAAGTACTCTTTCTGTTGAAAGTGATTGGAAAACCAGGAGAGAAGGCATCCCTAACAAGGGAAATTACAAAGAAAGTTGAAGAAGCAGAAGGAGCATAATGTTTTTGAGGGGTGGGAAATGGAGTTAGGATATCACCTTGCCAAGCACACAAATGCTTATTTCCAGGAGTGGTATCAAAGCCCTGCCATTCATCGGGGTGCTGATCTTTGACTTTGCTTCTCCCTTGCCTTTCATGGCAGCTCACTTACTAGATTCTCTGCTTTTTCTGAATTCTCTCTTTGACCTTCCCTGTTCTCTGTGGTCTCACTGCTCCTACCCAAGGACAGTCCCTCATTGCCACCACTGTGTCAGTTTCATGAAGGTCTTCCTTAATTGTCTCCATTCCGTGCTGTGCTTCATACTGTTGCCTGGATAATGATCTGTTCAAGTAATTTCTTTACTCAAAAAATCTTGCTCTCTGTTACCTATTAAGTAGTTTTTACCTGTACCTGGCATTCAGGGTCCTCCATAACTTGACCCAGCCCTGTCTTTCCAAACTTATATCTCTCTGTGATCTATACACCAGCCAAACTAACAGCTCTGTCCCTTGAACACATACCAGATCTCATTTGATCCTCATGACTATGAGTGCTCAGGTTGTTGCCTAAATCAGAGACATGAGACTAAAGGAGTTGGGCAAGAAGGTTGTGGAAGGAACCTCAAATGCTTAACAAAATAAATTTTAATATAATAGAACGTAATGTTAATTTGTGTTTTCTTAGTCAATATGTGGCCCGAAGGAATTTCTTATTTGAGTTTGAAAACACCATTACCCTATTCTGACCTTCTTTGCTTTTGGTGTCTTGAATCCTTTCTAATCCCCTAAATCCAACTTCAAATGCTACCTCCTTCAGGAAGCCTTTCCCAATCTTCTTGGTCAGCTGTGACCTTCCCAGGTTTTGGGTAGCATTTTATTATGTAACTTTGTAAAGCAGTTGTCCTTTAATATTCCGTTTTATACCTATCTATGTTAGCATTTTTTCCATCTGTCATCCTGTAAACTTTCTGAGGGCAGGGCTGTCTAATCATACTTCATCTCTCTTAAGACCTATCACAGTGCTCTTAGTATTAAATATTAATTTATTTGTGTGTGGTTTTATAGATAGCATGGCAGTAGAGTGAGGGATAGCATTGAATAAAAGGCAGAATTATTTTCTTTGATGTCATAGGCAAAAGGCATCTATTTAAGATTAGTTTTTTTTCTCATGAGTACGGAAGTGACATGACAAAAACATTATTAAAGGAAAATTTTGCGTCAGTATACAGTTTTTATTTTAAGAGAAGGAGAGCATGAAAGGAGTTAGACTATTTAGGAAGCTATCATAATAATCCAGATAAGAGGCGACGAAAGCCTCCACTGAAGTGGTAGTCATGAAAACTAAGAGGAAGGAATGAGTTATTCTGAAAAAACAAACAATAGGATGTCCCAACAAACTTTAGGATCCTGTGAAAGAGAAAAGTCTTGGGTTAAGATACTAGCTTCATGGAAGGGATAATAGCCCAGATTATTTCTTTTACTCTAAAGGACCAAAGTAGATTCAAGAACCTTAAAAGAAGTATTAAAATGAGTATTTAGGGTATAAGTATTTAGAAGAGGTTCAGATGACTTCCTTTTCTCAGGGGTCAGGAGGGAGGTTCCTTTGGGGATGAACAATTAAGGAAGTGGCTGTGTAGACATGATAGGTCAGATATTGTAAAGGGTGAAAGCATGGGTAGAATAAAAGATGGTGCCAAAGTTTCTGGCCAAGAGAGCTCAAATAATAGTGGTGCCCCTTAATGAAATGGGATAGAAAAATCCATTTTGAGGCATGTTGAATCTTCACTAACATTTGAATTGCAAGTTGAGATATTTAGGTTAGGAGTTAGGGAATCTGGGACTCAAATTTTGGTGAGAAATCATAAGCATGTGAGACCATGAAGATTCTCCAAAACTATTTTTTAAGTTTTATTGATATTAGTGCCAGCATACATATTGAATAATTTTAAAATATTATTCACATGTCTCACTTTTACAGGTGGGAATTTGAGGAATCTGAAGAAGATCCCGTGACAAGCATTCCATACCAGCTGCAGAGACTCTTTGTTTTGTTACAAACTAGCAAAAAGAGAGCAATTGAAACAACTGATGTTACAAGGAGCTTTGGATGGGATAGTAGTGAGGGTAAATTAGCTCTCTCATAAATTGCACTTAATTGTTGAAAATTACGGTCAGTGTTGTAGGAAAAGATAATAATTACTTGGCTTAGTAATAGCACTTGGAAATGTACAGTGCTTTATATTAAAATTTGGGTTAATTATATTCCTTTTATATCTTAGTCTTTCACTTGAGTCTTTCTCTAGTGTTTCACTAAAATATGGTGGTGACCCTGGGCTCTTCAAGAATATTTTGGCAGATCCTGGTAAATCCTGCTAAGCTAGAAAGGCTTTAAGAGTGATCCTGACAGTGAACTGTGTGTCTGTAGTCTGAGAACCAGTCTGGGGAGGTCTGGAGAAGCACCTCACCAGAAGGTTGGCCACCACATGATCTGGGAGGGAGTGGGCAAGGAAGACAGTAACTTAGAGGGATGGTCTTGACTTTGGCGGTGGAGAGGGAGAAGGTGGGGAGGGAATGAAGAGAGAGAGTGGGATACAGTGATCTGCATGAGTGAGGGAGTACTCACATAAAGGAAATCACAAATCCCCTTGAAATATATTTTAGTATTTTGTACTCTTTGTCAGTTCAGCAAACTTATTTAAAAATGTAAAGTACCAAAAAGAAAATATTTTCATCAACCTGAGAATTTTTACACTTGTTTGGTCATATCTTCTATTTGTAAAATGTATTAACTTATATGTAAAATATATGTAAATTGATATTGCCTTTTTAATAAAGTTAAGTTTCTTTTTGTGACAGCTTGGCAACAACATGATGTACAAGAACTTTGTAGAGTTATGTTTGATGCATTGGAACAGAAGTGGAAGCAAACAGAACAGGTAACTTATACTTTAAAACTTGGTAGTGCTAGAGATTCTTTTGGGGTCAAATATTACCTAGAAAGTGATTTTTGTCTTATTGTTGTTATATAAAATCATCAGTAGGGGTTTTCATTTACTAATTGAATGAATAAGTTTGTCCTTCATTTTGAATATTATTATATTTTATAGTACTTAGCTAATTTCTTATCCTGTAATCTAATATTCAGAATATACTTATCAATCAGTAAGCATTTATTAAGTGCCTACTATATGCCAGGCACTGTGCTGGGGATGCAAGTACAAGGAGTAGAACATGCCTTCTACTCAAGGAGCTGACATTGTAACGGGGGAGACAGCAAGCATGTACTGCATAAATATAAAATAAGTTAATCGGACTAGATACAAAGTACAAGGTCATTAGGCAGGGAGTGCATTAGTGGTTGGTGGAATTCTGCTTTCGCTTTCCCAGTTCCCTAATGCTAAGGCCTTCTCCCTCTAGTGATTTTCTCCTGTTTAGCCTTTTTGTCCCCTCTATTTGACTGTGAGCAAGGACCATCTTTTACCTTTCTTTCTGTCCCCAGTGCTTAGCACAATAGCTGGCACATAGGTACTTAATGCGTATTTATTAAGGAACTGACTGACAGAAAGAAGAAGGTACTTGGGTTGTATTTCAAAGAAAAGGAGGGACTCTGCGAGGTAGAGGAAAGGAGGGAGTGCATGCCAGGCATGGAAGACAAATAGAATTACAAATCTAGAACTTTAGAGCTGGGAGAGAATCTTAGTTGTCATGTAATCCAAACCCCTTTGTTCTACTGCCTGTAGAAAGGGGAAGAAGTGGAGTGTATTTTGCATATTTTGGGGGAGGCAGCATGTTTTAGTGGAAAGAGCACTGGACCTGGGTTTGAGTATCAGCTTTATAGCACTTAACTGTGTGATTCAGAGCAAGTCATGTAATCTCTAAGCCTCCAATTTTTTTATCTGTAAAATGGGGATAATAATATTTTACTTCCGGTCTCATAAGATTGTGAGGAAAACACTTTCTGAAGCTTAAAACATCATAGAAATTTGAGATGTGATTGATCTCATGTCTCGCACACAGCCTTGCACATAAGAAAAAGAGCTTCCTGATCAAAGTAGCAAAAAAAACAATTACTACTATGCCTAGCACTTAACAAGGATACCAAAAACAAAACAAAACAAAAACCTCTATTACCTTATAGGAGTTTAAGGTAGATATGATGTATACATTCATATATTCTCACACACACACACATACACATACACATATTTACTTTAATAATGAAAGACAGTGTACAATTAAGTGCCAAGTACATTTAGCAAAGTAATTGTTGTAAGTTTCAGAGAAGAGGAGGAATATCAGTCAGTGTTCAGAGAAGGCCTCATGTAAGAGGTAGACACCAAGTTTGATCTTAATTTAATGAGAAGAGGGGAAAAGGCACAGCAGTCTTGGAGCACAGGCTGGGGCAGAACTAAGTCACAGGGAATTATGGGGAATGAGATAGCAGAAACAGAGCTTTCAATTCAGGACTTGAGCTAGTATTCTTAAGGGGCAGGAGGTAGACAGTGGACTTGGCTGAAATAGAGAATCTCATCAAGTCTCAGAGTTGTCAGGGAGTTTAAGACATAGTCTAATCCAACAAACCAAACAGGCTTTTTCTCTGTGACAGCCCTGACAAGTGGTCATCCAGCCTTTCCTTGTAGACCTCCAGTTTGACATTCCTCTTGCTTCCCAAGAAGGAAACCCACCTGTTCCCTAAGCGGTCCATTCTCCTTTTTGAAAATTGTAATTATTTAGGAGGTTGTGCCCAACATTGAGCCAAGATCTGCCTGCCTCCCCAAAGCTTTTCCTCCCTGGGCCTAGCTTCGCCCTCTACAAGAGCATAGAGCAAATTTCATCCCAATTGTTGTAAGTAAAACCAGTAAGCAGAGCAAAGCCCAATTATAGTGGGTCTCAGGTGTCAGCAAAAGCAAATTTTGATATGATGCTTTTAGATTCAGAGAGACTTTTCCTCCCATCAGTCTCATGAGGTAGACATTTTATAGCTACAGAAACTGAATTTCAGAGAGGCTGAGTGATTTCTCTATTTGGTCACATAGCTTGTGTGTCTCAGATCAAGGAATTAATAGCAGGACCTAATAGAAAGGCCATTGCTCCTTCTTCTAGGCAGATATAATACCTGCTGTACCAGTGTGCTAGTACACAGAGACAGTAGGTATTCAGTAAGTATTTATTGCCTACTCAACCATTTCAATGGTCAGTCACCATAGTAGAGTGATTTAACTTGGTTCCTGGTGGAGTGGGGGTGGGGGTAGATAGCATAAATTCTAGGAATATTTATGTGGAAGAGGACATTGACAATATTGATGCTTGTTTTTTCTCAGCCAGTGATAGGACCCTTTACATATTTACCGTGATGAAGGTGAGAGTCTATATTATTTTTGATCTGTGATCTTACATTTTCCCAGAATAAGTACAGACAAAAGAATAAAAGTTGCAAAATGCTTTAACATTGTCATTTTATCCTCACAAAAGTCATGTGAAACTGTGACTTACAGGTATTATCCTCATTTCACAGAGAGATTAAATGACTTGGTTGTGGTCACACAGTTAGTGTCAGCTTGAAATCAATTCTAGATTTCTTTTAATTCAAAAGCTGCAGAACTCTTCAGTGTGCCATGCTGACTCTCAAAATAGGCATTTGGCAATTTAGCTTTGTAAAATAATTGTGATTCCACTGAAGTCCTACTCTTCATGGTGTGCGGTTGCCCTAGTTTTTAAAGGCTTCAGCATACTGACCAAACTTACTAAGCTGGAAAGCCTTTCAATATAGACTTGAGGATGAACTGTATGTATGTCTGTTGTCTGAGTGCCACTCTACCTAAATTCATAGGGTCACAGCTCTTGAGTTGGTCAGAGCTGGTAATGAATTTTTCATCTATTGCACTTTCTCTATTTCACTTTTCATCTATTGCACCTACAGAATTATCAAAGGGTTGCCATCTTTGTTAGTGGAAGGAATAGTGAAGGAATAGTAAGAACTGGAAAGTAAGGCCTGGCTTATTTCTGTCAGAGTGCATAATACCTTCTTTCTCCAACACTGTGCTAGATGCTGTGGAGGCCATCAAATAATCCAGGTTGTATGTATCATTCAAGGCCTAACCTCAGGTCCTAACTCCTGTGTTAAGCCAGTGTTAAGCCACCCCAGTCTTCCATCTCCTTCAAAGCTTCCTTCCCATAGTCCTACCCCTATTCAGAATCTATCATCATTATGACCATCATCAGTAAAAACCAACATAGACTGAGCTCATATATGCAGAACACCATGCTAGATTAGGGCCACGGAGGGCTCAGGGACTTGGACAATGTAGGTCAGGAGACAGAACCTATCCTAAAAATGATATAACATTTATTCATCTCCAGCAGCAGGACAGACTGCCAGGCACTGGTGATATAAAGGCGAAAACGCTACTGTCTCTGCACTCAGGGAAGACATCATATTGGAGGAAACAACATAAATGCATATAAATGGATACAAAGCTAAACAAAACAAATGTATAGACAAAGTAAATACACGAGGAAATTGAGTGTTAGCTCTTGAAAGAGTAGGATAAGGAGAAATAGGAAGGGTTTTGTGAGGGATGTGGTTCATGAATGGACCTTTGAATGAGTGAAAGGAAGCAGTACATAATAAATCTGGACCGCATATTGGGAAAGCATTTAAATGTCAAGAAGGGGGTTGTATTTTATCCTAGAGGCCATAGGAAACCAATGGACCTTTTGGAGAAGGGGAAGTATAAATGGTCAGATCTGTGCCTTAAGGATATCACTTTGCCATCTCTATGGAGGATGCATTTGAGGCAGAGGAGTAATCAGGAGGCTACAATAGTAGTCTAGCAGAGAGGTGCTGAAAACCTAGACTAGGCTTAGGAGAGTGACAAGAAGGTGATGGGTGTAAAACACATTGTGGTGATAAAAATGATAAGATTTGGCAACGGCTTGGATATGTGGGATTGAGGGAGAGTGAGGAGTCAAGAATACCTCTTGAGTTTGCAGATCTTTGTGACTGTACCCTTGCGAATGGCTTTGTGAATACCCTCAAAAGAAATAGGGAAGTTTGTAGTCTTGTTCATCCACATCTCTTCCACTAATTATGGATGTACCTCAAGACTCTGTCCCAGGCCCCTCCTTTCACTCTCTACTATCTCAGTGACATCGTTTGTTCCCATGGATTTATTATCGTCTCTGTGAAGCAAATGTATAGATCTAGCTATAGTCTCTCTTGAGATATCACGACCTGCCTGTTGGGCATTTCAAGATGTAGGTCCATAATGCTAACCGAATATATTCCTATAGGATAGGGTCAGAGTCAAGAGGACCAGGAGACTAGACACCCATTTGGTTGGGCACTTGGGAGGGCATTTACCATCCCTAGCAAAGTATTTAATCTACTGAGAGCACTTGGACATATCTGTGCCTTTCACTTAAGGTAAATGAGTTAATAACTCACAGTTACAAAGGACGTTAAAGCTGGAAAACTGCTTTTCTTACAAATACCCAAATAAAATGCAACAAGCTTAGTTCAGGTACTGTATGATACATGGATACATGAAACCTTTTCTTGGTCTCCTCGTTGTTGGTTCTCTTTCACTCCTTGAATTGCCTGCTATTTACTTATCAGTATACGTGCTCTAGAAATTAAGGGAAAAATTAATTAGATCTAAAATTTCCTTCTCACTTCCTTTCCTAGTGCCATCTTTTCAATTAAGAACAACAGGGTACTCTTATTAGAAGTGAGGGTCAGGAAACAAGACATGGGAACTAGAAAGGGCTTCCACAAACGATTCTTCAAATCCTTTCCCCAAAGGGTTATTCTGAAATTCAGTGTGGAGTGCTCAAAAGGCACAAAGCTAACCTGTGGACAAATCATATTTGGAGAAAATTAATTTCTTTTGAATGAGGATATTTTAAAGAAACTTTTATAGAGTATTTTAACAGCTTTTTAACTATTTAGAAAATTATATAATGATGTTCTTCATAATTGCCTTACATGTATATTATGTTTATTATGGAATGTTTTAATCATTGCTTGAACCCTGTAATAAGTGATTTTATTTTTATTAAAATAAGTATGGAGGGGGAGAGAAGGATGGTATTGAGTAATTTAAAATGAAAAGAATATTTCATTTTTTTAAATGTATAATTATGACTGATTTCCATTGGCATAATCAAGGCATGCCTTTTAGTTGTGATGTAAAGTAATTTTTAGAGTGTGCTATTTGGGAAATGTGCTTACAAATTTCGTTTAAAATTCATTTGAATAGGTTTGTATAGTTTTTGGTAGACTGATTTAAAAATGAACTTTGTAAATTTATTTCATTGGTCTTTCACACTGATAATACATACAAATAAGTTTTAGCTATGTCCCATAGGATTTTAGATAAATTATAAAGTTTTGAAACTTTGCAGGATTTTACTTTTTAATAACAAAATTGAGTTTTTCTTGAAAGCATTTTATAGAGATACTGAATGTTCCTCTGATACCACATATTGTTATAATAATTTTCAGTGAACATTTTTAAAATAAAAATATTCTTCTTTTAGGCTGATCTTATAAATGAATTGTATCAAGGGAAGCTGAAGGACTACGTGAGGTGTCTGGAATGTGGTTATGAGGGCTGGAGAATCGACACATATCTTGACATTCCATTGGTCATCCGACCTTATGGTTCCAGCCAGGCATTTGCTAGTGTGGTGTGTACCTTTCAGCTGACTGCTTGTGTATCCATACGCAGAATACATAATAGCACAGTGGTATAATTTATTTTAAGGTAAGTATCATCCTAGATACTCCCTCTTGGGTTGTTATCATTCTGCAGTTAAGCTAGCAAGATCTAAAAGATTTTTGACCCTTCAGTGAGTCCTAATAGTGCATGTATATAAAGGAAAAGAAATGCCAGTGTACTGCCTCATGGCTAAGGGTTTTATTCTTTCCAGTAGTAGATAAAATTGGTTTCATTGTCCTTTTTGATTTGAATAATCCAGTTTATAAGTGCTTTTTTGGTTAGCCCTTTCTGTGCTGAGACATAATTTGTTTGAAGGGGGAGGTGAGGAGTGGGACCTAGAAAATTGAAAATTACATAGTTTTTGTTTTTAGAGACTGGCTAAATTTTTAGAAAATATATTCTCTCTTTTTTAAACTTAATTTAAATGAAAACCACAGATAATGCATCTACAAAAATGGAAAACTTGACCATACATTTGATTTCCTTTCTTAAAGACAAAGTTCTCATCACCTTGATAATCAGGTATTACTTTTCTGATTTGAAATTCTAGACCTAATTCTTTTTTCCCATCTATCCCTAGTAACTTAATTTTTCTTAACCCACTGATTTTTACCACTTCTTCCAAAGTAAAGATCCAGAGAAGGAATAAGAGTTAAATGGGGGGGTGGGGGGGGTGGAAATGGTTATTAAGGAGGTGAGAACTACTGCAAGGTTTGAGGATTTGCTTATTCCTGTTCCACATTTGTGCAGATATTACCTGTTTGTAAGCCCACTCAGAAAATTTGCCCTGGCTTATAGTTTGTGTTAAAAGCATTGTCTGCATTTGATAGTAGCCAGCTCTGTAAATATTTTCTGTTGTTCCAGGCTACAAGAACAACTTTAATTTGGGTATTATCCTGAAATGTGTATGTTTATGAAAGAATATATTTTTTTAAAATTTAGCAAATTTTCCTTAAAATAGTTCTAGTAAAATTATAGTTGTTTAGAAAGGAAAGTTAAATGTATGGTTCATCCTTAGTTCCATTTCATCTTAAATTTATTGTCATTATAGGGATTAACCTTTCACTTAAATTGATTAGGAAGGACATGAAATAAATTTTTCTTTAAAAAGAAGGGGGGGGGTGGCTTGAAAACACAAATTTGAATTTCCAAGCAAAATATAATGTGCGAAAAAGGAAGCAGTGATTTTCTGGACTAGGACTAATACCTTAAGGGTTTATAACTGTATTTAAACATATATTTCTAGTATTTATTGAATACCTAAGTATTTTAGTTCTGTAATGCTGAGGGCCACACAAAAGTCAAATAATATCTTGTATCCCCATTGGGATTAAAAGTTTCTTCAATGGGATGCCAGCTACAGGTGAAAAATAACAGGAAAAAAATGTAGATGAGTAATTGCCAGAATGTGGGATACAAACAGTAAAGAGATCAGTGTAGTCAGAGGTAGCTGATCTCAGTTCTTGCTTGTGGCCTGTGGAATAAGTATTCCTAGTATGGGGGAATGAGAATCCTTTGCATTCCACCCTCACATAGAATTCAGACCCAATACAATTTTTGTATTATAGCCTTTAGCCAGGGTTTGAGTGTATCTAAACCTTCAGATCACCTGTAAAGTTTGAGGGTTCTTTGCCCCATGGGTAGTTATGGTTTGGGTGTTAGACTGGTATCCTCCACAGATTGACTTTCACAGATGAAACTGACAGACTACCAGGACTGCCAGTTCCATGCTATTCCCTGGTCCTTTCCTTAGAATAGTCCAGGCTACTGTTTAAGTAGGGTATGAGGCAAAATGCTAATTACCCATCTGTGGATGCCAGGATGTGAGTTAGTAGGCAGTTAAGAACCATCATTCTGGAGTGAGTAGTTGAGGGGAGACCTGCCCCTATTTAGCACTGATTTACAAGTAGAAGAGAAGATTTGGGCACTTTACAGACAGCTATTTTAAATACTTTAATTAATTGTGGCTACTTTGACATTTAGGCATTTCAGATACCTAAAGTGCTAAAAAAATCTGTTGAATACGTAGCTCTGTGTGTGTCTGTGTGTGTGTGTACATATACACATATATATTTGTTGAAGAACTTCAGAGCTGTATGCTTCATTGTTATTGTTATTTTCCTAATAAAATAAGCCACAATGTAGAAGGTAATTCCAAATAGTCTAGAGCAAGCAATCAAGACTTTTTCTCCAGTTTCCCTAATAATGTCCTTCTGATTTTTATGAAATCATTTTTCATGTTCCCTTTTATTTTGAATTTATTGGAATTTGGTAAAACCATCTTATTATTTTGACTTTGGACATTTGCATAGCTGAACTTTATATTGATAAGTAGGGTAGTTTGGCTAAGTCTTTTGGTTTTACCAATTAATTATCCTACTTATTTACCTTCTGAGTAGATATTCTTTTAGCTCTGTAAACTCTAACAGTGGAAAGATATGGAGGATACTTGCTTTTGGAGAAGGGAAAAATTGCCTGTTTCTAAGTGGAATTCTCTGAAGGTAGTATCCTCCATTGATCCACAGATGATGATGGTGGTGATGGTATGGCGGTATGGTGATGGCAGTGGTGGTGGTGGTGGTGGCGGTGGTGGTGGTAGTAGTTCATTGGGAATCGGAAATCATAGCTATGAAGCAGTATGTAAACAGGTTTACACACATGCGCTAATAGGGCTTGCAGAAGGGAACCTAAAACTTATTAGACTTTGCTAGTATCTCCTGAGGGAAATTGCAGCAGGCGAAACTACCCAAGATAGGGGTTCTAAGGAGGATACTACCTTCAGAGAACTCTAGTTAGAGGTAAGTGATTTCCCATTGTTTTATGAAGTTTGAAACTAGAATTTAGTTTTCAATCAGCATGAGTTGTCATTACATAGTGTTTAAAGTTAGGGTTATATCACTGCTTGCCATTGTGTACTTTTCCAGTATTATGCACATTTAAGAATCCAGTTTCTTAAATGTAGATTAAAGAAACTTTTTCAGAGTTTTATAAAACTCTTTTTAAAATATTGAAAATAATTTTTACCTTCAATTTGAATTATACTATGCAATTATACTTAGTTTCTTGATTTCATTAGTGGAATTTGGTGCATTTGTTTTATTATGTTTTAACCACTTTCCTTATCATATATGTCTGTTTATAGCAGAATATGACCTATATCATTTAAATTCATAGATACTTTTAAAATAACCTGAACTTGCAAGGCATTTCAGGTTTTGACATAAATCCAAGGTTTATTTCAACTTCCCTGACACTCCAGAATTCTAATTCACTTAAGAGGTCCTCCACCTGAATGCAAATCAGAGGTTAAAATAAAAGTTGATTTGACATTCCCCTGATTTCTCAGTACAACATCTGCAAGTTTTCATTCTCTATTAATGTTATCATGGCATTAAACTTGTTAAAATAAATCTCAAAACAACTGTTATTTCAAAGCTCTTAATGAAATATTTTTTCTGGTGTTCCAGTTACCACATTTATGTAACTTGTTTCTTAAAAACACTTTCTGGTTCTAGGTTGCGTTTTCTTTGAAAGATTGATGAGATTAATTTAACAGATTTTTTCTGAAAATATTCTGATATTTTTCTTCTGATGTGATTGATTTTAAAGAAGTGAGATGGTAAAAAGATTATTAGATTAGACAGTGTTTCCTTTTACTTATTTTTTGTATGTTTCATCAATACAAACTAACAAAAATAATATTATATAGTAAAACTATGTAATAAAAAAATTATAGGAATAGAAATTTGTCATTTATCAGCCAAACATTGTAGTGTAGGTACTAAGTTCATTTCAAATTACACTTTTTCCTGTTTACAATTGAGCCTATATCTTTTTAACAAAATTATGACTTTGTAATATACGTATTCATCCATGTTTGCTTATAAACAAATTTGAACAATTAATTACAATTATTAGGCAGTAATAATTAAGTTGAATGGCATATATAAAACCTGAAAGATTGGATTTTTTATTACTTTTAGTTGTGAGAGTATCTTGCTACAAATTAGAAACAAAATCCAGTGTGATAGAATTGTCTATTTAATGGTTATAATTTAGAAAATGCTTGACTTGGGACTGAAACTTAATTTAACACAGCTCATACATATATAGATATATATATAGATATATCAAATTAAATTTAATCTTTGTGGATTCAACAAATTCAGTACAAACAACCATCTTTTATGTTTCATCACTGCCTGGAGGTGACCCTGTGTTCTTAAAAGCCAGGCTAATTTATCACAAACTGACAGGTTCAGCCAAACTGGAAAGACTTTAAATATGATGCCAATGATGGACCCTCTCTGTTTGCCCAAGAATCAGCCTAGCCAAGTCAGAGAAAACCAGTTTCTCTTGAAGACCATCTGCTGAGTTATAGAGCATTTGTGATCTTTGTCAGTGCAGTGACTATTCATATTGATTGAATTATGAATCCTTGGAGGTAGTAAAGTCTCTTTAAGCACTGTGGTAGGCAGTGGAGATTGAGGTAAAAATAAAACAGTCCTTGTTCTCCAGGAGCTTACATTTTACATAATCAGATTGCTCTATGGCATTGTGAAAAAACAAATTATACAAAAAAGTGAGATTTTTTTCATCCCTAAATTAACTTGTGTTCCTTTATGTTTTCTGCATTTTTTCAATGGAGAATTGTAAGAAACGAAATTTTATTAGTGCCTGTGAGCTTAACACTGCTAGGTGCTGTGGGAGGTATAAAAATTGGAACATTCCATCCCTAAATATAGGGGTCCATTTATTCATTTACATGTGACTGAATGATTGGTTCATTTGGTTAGACAGTAGTATTGATGAGGCTGTGGTTTCCAGTTATCCCCCTCTGACAGAGCTTTGCTTAAGGAAAACTTTGTTCTACAAATGTATCACCAAGCATAACTAGTCTCCTTGTTAAAAGCATGTATTTTTACTGCTAGTCGTTGACGGCCAGTGAAGAGAGTAGATGTCTCAGCACAAAGCCATGTAGAAACTACCTGGAAGATAAAATCTATGCCTTTTGAATACTCTCCTTTACTTCTGCCTTTTTTTAATTCCTCGTTTCCTGAAAGCTCACCTGAAATGCCATATCCCATGTACTACTAGTGCTTGTTCCCAAAGATAAAATTTTATTTATTTTTATGTAATTATATGTGTACATGTTATCTTTTATGAGGTATAAGCTCCTCGATAACAGGAAATGTTTTATTTTTTCTTTCTCTCCCTAGTAGGTAGTACAGTGCTTGACTGACATATAATTGGTGCTTAATAAATTTGCTAGTTGGTTAATTAGAAAGATAACATTCAAAGATAACATGTTATAACAATATGACTTCAAAAAAATATGTTTTTATCTAAAACTATAGTTTGTTGCAAGACCAACTGGTAAATGATTCATGTTGAATTCTGCTTCTTTTTTATTGGAAAAATTATCCATATCGATTTGTTGCTATTATATTTTTTCTGTCAAAAAATAAAATAATTTTAAGTATGTTGAATAAGAAATATAATAAAACATTTACCCTACACACTGCATAACAGTAATTATCTCAGGCAATAATAGTCAGAGAGGATGATAGGCCTTGGACAAATCACTTACCTATTTTTGTGTCTTTTTTCCCATAAAATAGGGATAGCCAATGCTCTCTTTTCTATGGATGGGAAAATGTAGAGATTCTAACTTTACTTTTCTCTCCTAACCTCTGATTGAGCTTTGAGAATACCTGATTCCAAAAATGTGGTGGTATTCTTGGTTGATTCTACAAACGTTAAGAGGAAAAAAGCCCCGTGGTACAATGCTACCTTTTCTGCCAAAAGAGAGGAAGGTGATCAAAAGTAGTGATGTCTGTTGATGTAAAACTGTCAGAAACTTAGCACATGATTTTTGTAAATTTTATAAGTACAGCTAAATCTGTAAAGTTGAAGAAATCAGAAGAAAGCAGTCATTCCTCTAGACCTTTGGTAAGCAGTGAAATCCTTAATGGTAATAGTGAAACATTGTTCATAATATTTCATTCAGTATTTGACAGTCCGTAGGGACATCACTTTTATTTTAATATGGTCCTTTGTTGACTTGCACATCACACTGAGTCTGCATAAACTCACATGACCACTTTTGTCCATCATTTACATCATTTATTTGTTGGTTGAATGAATGAATGAATATAAACTTTAGTATACTTTGTAATGTGGCTAGCTTCTAATGGTTTTACTTGTTTCCAGAAGTTTCTGGTTTAAGATTAATCTAGTAATATTTCTTGGAGAATATGTAGTGTAGAAAACTAGATTATCACAGCTGTTGAATGAGTGCCTCTACTGTATTTTGTGATAGCCTACAATAGCTTGAGTTACTGTTGCCATTACTAGTCATCATAACATTTACTTTCTCAATGATACTTATAGTTTACCATAGCTAAGAAAATACATAGGCAAGATTGAAAGAATCTAGTGGGCAAATGCCTTGTATTTCGTACAGATTAGCTACTTCTGGAGTCTGCTTCTAGTACCAGGCTTGCTGTTGAGCAGTCTTCACGTGCAAAAAGTTTTAGAAGAAACACAAGTGTTTTGCATATTCACATTTTTGTTACTGTTTTGAAAGCAATAATTTGGCACCTTATGCAGTTGATAAATAGCTGTCATTGGTCAATAGTAAGCCCTGTTGAAAGACGAACATTTTTCCAAAGCTCCTTCTTATTTGTAAATTATCTGGGAAGTATCTTCTTTACTTAAATGATAACTAATTTTGCTTCTTTCAGTAGTCTTTCATATAGAATTTGGCATTCTTTTCAATCTTGAAAAATGCTTTAGGGGAAATAATTTGAAAAAAGTCTCTTCTGACTATTAGTAGAACTCTTGATTGTGGGGAAAAAGCAGGGGCTGTAAAAAAGACAAAACAAAACAAAAAAAAAATCTGCAAACATGTGTTTTGTTATTTGTTCTTAGTGCTTCCCTGTGTTCTGAGAAAGAAATGGAGGGAGAAGGGATGAATTTGGAGGCCTTTTGAATACCTTCTCATATCCTTGATCTCTTCCCAAAGTGGGATCCACCAAACAACAACATTTAGATAGTAATCTTATAAGCTGTGTGCCAACCATTTTACAATTGGTGAGTCTATTTTGCCAGACCACACCCCCTTTTATTCTGCTTTTGAGGAACAACTTTTTCCATATCAAGAGAAATTACTTTGAAGATAACATGTTTGTATTAGTGACCCAATTTTCTTTAAATTGATATTTTATTAATATGCATTTGTCCATTTGTATTTCTGCTTTAATTCTACTGGGGAACAGATGACTTCAGATGGACTTTGAAATTAGAGTAGATAAAAGTATTTATTAAACTCTTACTAGCTCTGCCAGGTAGAAATTATAAAGCCAAGCTCACTTTTTGCATTAAATGATCTGTGCCTTTTAGAAAACTGGAAAAATTATTGGTGTTGAGAATTAACTCAAAAGTGGTGTGCTTTTTTTTCTTAAGGATGCAGAACTGAGAAAAGAAAGCCTGTTATTTCTATTGATTGAGAAATAGTCTAGTAATAAGTTTGAAATAATGGAAGCTCTTGTAATAAGTTTTTAAAATATATTACATGTTTTGAGAATTCGACACAACTGATACTGTTTCAGTTTTTACTAGTAAATGTGGTTATGGACATAAAGGGCTAGATTTATTACTGAAAGTCTACCATTGGCTATCTCATTGTATAGGTAATATGCATCATTAACAGGTATTTAATTATCCAAGAATAATGAGGATGGGTGTGTGTCTGTGTGTGTGTATGTATATCTGTCTGTATACATACACACACACATATATGCCAATATGTATAAAACATAGCCAAACACCACTTTTCTTGTGGATTTATTGTGCATAAGATGAAATACTGAGTTACTAATGTTTCAGAGAGAAAGATGTAATCCTTTTAAAATCAAAGGAATGAGGACGGCGCTTGGTAAAGTAGCAGAGTACCACATGCATAATGAGTTCTACAAAAACTGATTCCAGAGAAATTATTGAATGTGATGTGCAAAATAACAGGGACATTTTTTAAAAATAGGAAAGCAGATGAGACCTTGTGGATATTTCTGATGCTGAATGAAATATGATGCTAGTTCAGTATATGACCATTATCTCTAGGGAGAAAAGTCACCCTTTCTTGCCATTTCCTAACACTTTTCTTTGTGCCTCTCAGGGTTCTAAGTTTCTGACCATCCTACTTTTAAAAATCTTTAGTAATTGCGATGTCTGTTCAGGCCCTAGTCATTAACATATTTCTTTAAAGTGACAACTGTAAAAGAATATATTTCTTTCACTAGGAAGAAGCATTACATGCATTTATACAGCCAGAGATCCTGGACGGCCCCAATCAGTACTTTTGTGAGCGGTGTAAGAAGAAGTGTGACGCGCGGAAGGTAAGTGCTGCTTGTTCAGCTGGATCACACAGACCACTTGGAACAACACTCGTTATTCATCAGTGGTTTCTTTTTAGGGCCTTCGTTTTTTGCATTTTCCATATCTGCTGACCCTGCAGTTGAAAAGGTTTGACTTTGATTACACCACCATGCACAGGATTAAATTAAACGACCGGATGACTTTCCCCGAAGAGCTAGATATGAGTACATTTATTGATGTTGAAGATGAGGTAAATATAATTTTTTGCAGTATTCTGTTTTAAATTGTACATGTCTTTTAAATTCCTCTATGTTTGTGAGCAGCCTTGACATTAGAGTATGCCACTTACTATCACAGAACTTAATCCCTTGATGGACGTTCTTTGCTTCTCCTAATTTTTTTTTTTTTAGATGCCAGGATTTACAGAGAATGTTTAACTTTATGAGGGGTTTCTCTGCCCACCCCAAATTGTGAACACTTTGGTATTTAAATTAAATTAATATGTTTCTGGAAATAAAATAAGCTCTAATATTTTTGAATTCACTGTTTAGAGAGTAGGACATTGGTGAATGAAATGAATGAAGGAGCATTTGTTAAGTGGCTATTATGGTACCAGGCACTGTGCTAAATGCTGGGTATCCAAGTACAAAATATTATATCTAGACTTTTGCTCTCAAGGAGTTTATGTTCCCAACGTGGTAGCTACTGAACTATCTGGGCAGAGTTGTCAACTATGCAATGTGCATTTTGACTTGCAACACTCCCAAGTATTGCCCAAATGGATACTTTAGTGGCCCCCCATTTCTATTTGAAATAGTGTGTGTGTCCCCCACCCCAGCACCACTGGGGGAACTCCTGTGCTTAAGGGACCTTGTTCTTTGTAGTTGTCTCAGGCTTATGTGGAGAGGGTTGGGACTGTCTAAAGGATTCCTCCCTGGAATTTCAGCTTTTGAATGTGTTAATGTTGAGAGCAAGAACGCATTGTTTGCTTCACTGCTTTAAAATGCAGAGTTCTTCAGAATTTGTTAGATTTTTCCACTTGCAGCTCTCTTCTATTTCCTTTTGTGGTGCTCCTGGCCTTCTCGTGAAATGAATTAAAAATTTGAGAACCTCATTCTGTTCTGGAAAAATGATTACTCTTTTATTACTGGAGGCTTTTGGTAGATTATAAATGTTGGTTAGTTGATTTGGCATGCCCTTTAAGGACTTGATTTAAGTAAAATAAAAGTCCACATATTTGCAAATGCAAAGCTTTCTCTGAGTGCCAGGATATTGTTTTCTGGAACAGAAAATTACCCTTGATCTTGGCCCAAATATGACTTAAAATAGACAGATGGTATCACAGTTCATCATTAATGGAAATGTTCCCTATGTCACTGCAGACTCACAGCCTTTTGACCCCATGCAGTGAGCATGCTTATGTAGGTTCTATATAGCCTCCATCTCACGCGCCAAGAGCCGTTATCTGGGCCATGCGCTTGTGGAGGTGTACTTGAGCTGCCCTCTGTGGGATTTGACTGCTATCTTTTCCAATCCTGTGCTTCCTCGTGGCTGTCCCTTACACTGAATTGTGGGAGCAGATCCTCCCTTGGAATGTGTTGATGTCTCTTGACTCCGTGACAGTCTCTCTGTTCTTTAAGTTAATTACAACTTACAATATACTCAGAGTATGTTGTGCTCCAAGATTCAAAGCCACGAAGAGTTAAAATGTTCTCTTTGAAAGAACATTTATTTTGGAAATATGGGTCTTTGTGTCAGGAAGCAACTTGGGATGATTAAAAGGACTGCACAATTTCCCAAATACATTCTGTCCTACCGTTTTTCTTCAATTCTGGACCCAACTTATTATCCATCTGTAGCGCTTGTTCCAAATGTACTGATGTAGCACCTCAGTTGGCTGGCCATCCAAACTGCATGTCAAATACCATTTTTCATCCATTTAATTTTTTTCTTGTATGGATTGTTAGAACAATGGTAAATCTCCTTAAGGAGGCATTGTGATGTTCTGGAGTTTGGCTCAGTCAGTACAGTAATATCTGTAAACAGAATAATCTGAAGTATCTTACCAGCTGTAGGGAATCCTTCCATTTAGATGTAGAGTAAGAAATTCTCCATGAGAGTGGAGAATATGCTTTTATCAAGCATCTGTGTTCCAGTTTTATGGTTGCCAAACAGAATTATCTCTGTGGTTGCATTTGTCAAGAAACCCTGTATGATCTTTACAGATGTGTGAGTAACTACTTAGAGCTGTGTTTTGTTCTCCCAAGCCAAATACTTTTTTTAGTCAACAATAAGTAGGCAATGAGATATGTAAAATGTATTGTGACATTTAAAGCCCTGCATATAAATGTCAGTGATAAACTAGATAGTGTCTGCTGTAATTAGTAGTTTATAAAAATTTGCCTATCCCTTCTCATAGTTTCAACAAAAATAACTGATAAAATTTATTAAAAATTTATGAAGATGAGAGAGTAGGTGTATGGATTATCCTTGTACTGTGAATTGATTCTTTCAGGGTCTTAATATATAATGTGACCCCTCCCCCCCATTCTTCTAGTATCTTCTCTCCCTGAGATATATTGTAAAGCAGTGCCTTGATGTTTTCAAGATTGTGTCATCTTCAGCATGGATTTCTGTCTTTATACTTGATATGATAGACTCTTCTCAAACCTATTCTGGGGTTACTAAAGGAACCTGTTTTTCTTAGTTTTGTTTCAGGTTGACCTTAGTGACTATTTCCCCATACTGTGGTAGAGTCCTTCACCTAAAGGATGGCTAAGTGTTAGAGTAAGTCTTTAAAAGCAGAAAAGAAATTTCAAGCCTACCTTCATTTTCTTTGAAAAACAAAACATACAGTCTGGTCTGTTCAGAAATGGACACAAGGGAAATTGACAGGCAGAACTTTTGAGCTGACAGTCTCCAGAACCTAGAGAGTCAGCCGTCTCCCACCAGCCGTTCACATTTTCCTTTGATCTCCCTCAGGCACCTCAGAAATGGCTAGGAGATTCTCCAAGTCTTTGCATGAAGTTTCTTTGGCTAGTTTAGTGTGTATTGTTGACAGTCCTTGCGTAGTACAGTGCGAAAAGTATCAGCTTTGGGATTGATCACAGAACTTGACTTTAAGGCATGGCTTTGCCTTATATATAATAACATATAATATAATATATTAATATTATTATATTATATAACATATAATATAATATATTAATATTATATATGTTATACATGCCACCTGTGTGCCCTTGGGCCTCATTTTATCTACTCAGTGAGGTTTGGGCTCATTACCATCAAATTGCTTCTGGCCCTAAAGCTGTAATCCTATGACTTGTCCCCCTAGGTGCCATTTCTACTTCTTCATTCTAGAACCCGACATTTTTAAAACCCAAATGTGATTGTTCCTCTGCCATTGATGATGAAAACAGGTCATTATCAAAACAGACATGTTTGTATGTAACATTTTAGAATGTTCTTGGGAATGTTATGATTCATTTCAGTCTCACGCTGATATTTATTTAGACCTTTCTTCATTTCCACTATTTTCTAAGACAGTACTTAATATAAATTTTCACCATGTTACTGAAGAATTTTTAAAACGGTTCTGGTTCATTGGTTCTGATCTCTAAGTGGCTGAAAGATAATGTTTGCCAAGTAAGGTGATCTGGGGTCTCTTTTTAAAAAGCCTGTTTGGCATTTTCTGCCTTTTAGTTAAACTTTTTGTGACAAATAGTAATACAACATCTGTCTTTTTCCAGTTCCCATTGATAGCTTCTCTGAAGAGTTCAGAGTTCTTCCATTTGTTTAGTGTCTTTTCATCTTTAGTTTTTCTCTTGATTTGGTATTAATTTTAACCCTTTCAACTAGTCATCAGCCTGATTGCACATGTCTTATTTGTAAGTTGAATCTCTTTTATCATTTATAAAATTGGGATTTTGATGGCAAGGCTTTCTCTTTTTAAAAGACTTTAAAACTCCATTTTGTTAAATTTGGCATTTTACGAATTGAAATACTCATCTTGAAATTTTATTCTATTAATTTTTTCAAATGGATGTATTTGTATTGTATGTATTATTACTTCATGTGGCTCATAAATTTTAAGAAGACTTTTATTTGTTATGAAGAAGTCTCCTCAGACTGAGAGTTGTACCGACAGCGGAGCTGAAAATGAAGGCAGTTGTCACAGTGATCAGATGAGCAACGATTTCTCAAATGATGATGGGGTCGATGAAGGAATCTGCCTTGAAAGTAATAGTGGAACTGAAAAGATTACAAAACCTGGTCTTGAAAAGGTACCTTTTTTCTCTGTGATATTGAATTGAAAGTTCAAGTCTCTGAATTAATTACTAGAGCTGCTAGGCACGGTGGTACATGCCTATAGTCCCTGCTACCAGAGCAGCCGAGCCTTGTGGATGGCTTGAACCTCAAGAGTTCTGAGCTACAATTAGGGCAGAATTGATATGATGCCCCTTCCACATCCAGCACCAATATGGGCAAACACTGGGAGGAGGGGTTACCAAGCTAAGGAGCCGTGAATTGAGGCAAGTTGGAAGTGGAGCCAGGTGAAGGCCTCTGTGCCTGTTAATAGTGGGAGGGCCACTGCACTTCCAGCGTGGTGAGATGAAGAGGCTTATTCTTGAAAAAATGTTTTGGGAGCTATCATAAATGATGCTGTTAAGTCTTCTTTAAGAGAGCACCTCTTTGATCTATTAATGTGGTCACACACAAATACTAAGAAAATATGACTATTTCGGAAGGGCTTCGCTTTAGGTAACATCTTATGAAATAGCACTAATAGTATATTCAACTGTATTGAACTACTGAATGGAGGTATCCAGATAAAATAACTTTGCCAAGAGATAGTAACAGTGACAGACTTAGGACCAGCACCCTGAAGAGGATGCCCAAAGTCAGATTGAGTCAGATTTTTTTAATCCAGTAGAGCTTTGAGAATGATCACTGTGAAAGGGATGATTGCAGAATACTTGGACAGTGGCTTGTGCAGCTCAGAGAGCTCTTCTCAGCTCTGCACTGTGTTTAGCTTGAGAATACCATGTCTGGTTCTCTGAGGGCAAACAAGTAGGGGAAATCATGCCTATAACAGTAATTCACAGTTGCACCAAAAGTTTCTTTTAACCATTTTAAATGATGCAGCTCCTTTGAATCTTCAGACACATGTGCAGGTGTCTGTGCTCAGGGCTTGTTGCCCTGAATGAACCTTCAGTCTAATGTGGGGGCAAAATACCTACATCTTAAATGAGTACAGGTCTCTTCTGGACCTTGGAGGACCACTTCTTGGTGCTTGCTCTGCCTCTGTGATCCTTTCTCAGTCCGTTGGGTGGATCATCGTTCCAGATCTCATCCCTCGATTGTGAGGGACCTTATCAGCTTCCACGGAGTCATTTGTCATCTGCATGCGGGCGTGTGTCCTTCATGTATTTGTTTGTTTTTCACATTCTTAGGTGTGTGACATTTATTTACTTATGTGTTTTTTCGTTTGTTTTTCACATTCTTTTTAGTAAGCCTGTTTTTCCACATCCCCGCCAGCGTTTATCATTTCCCTTTTCTGTCTTATTAACCAGTCTGATAGGTGTGGAGGTGGTATTACTTAAAAGTGATTTTAATTTACATTTCTCTAATCAGTAGCGACTTAGAGTATTTTTTCATGTGACTATTGGTAGCTTTGATTTCTTCTCAAAACTACCTGTTCATGTCCTTTGACCATTTAACAATTGGGGAATGGCTCTTATTTTTATAATATTTGGGTCAGTTCCCTATATATTTGAGAAATGAGAAACTTCCTGTAAATTTTTCCCCCAGATTCCTGTTTTCCTTCTAATTTTGACTCCATTGGTTTTATTTGTGCAAAACCTTTTTAATGTAATTAAAAGTATCCATTTTACTTCCCATTATCCTATCTGTTCCTTGTTTGGTCATAAACTTTTCCTTTACCCATAGATCTGACAAGTAGAATTTCCCATGTTTTACTAATATGCTTATGATATCACCCTTTATATCTAGTCTATATACTCATTTTGACCTTGTCTTTGTATGCCATGTAAGATACTGGTTTGCCTAGTTTCTACCAAACTGCTGTCCAGTTTTTCCAGCAGAGTTTGTCAGATAGTGAGCTCTTGACCTCAAAGCTTAGATCTTTGCATTTATCAAACACTAAATTTTACGTGTATATGTCTAGCCTCAGTCTCTTCTAATATCTGGGTTTACGCTGCCAACTATCTATTATATATTTTGAACTTGATATCTTACAGGCATGTCAAATTCAGTGTATCTAAAACACAATTCATTCTTTCCCCCCAAAACCCACCCCTCTACTGAACTGTCCTGTTTCTGTTGAGGAAACTAACATTTTCCTAGTCATCAAGGTTCCCAATCTCTAATACATTCTCAACATCACTCTTCCTCACCCCACATAGTCAGTCAACTACCTCAAACCATCATTTTTACTGAGTGTGCAGTCGAGAAGACCTGAATTTGAATCTAGCCTCAGGCACTTACTAGTTGTATCACCCCAGGCAAGTCACTTAGCATCAGTCTCAGTTTTCTCACCTGTAAAATGGGGATTATAATAGTACCTCCCTCCCCGGGGTCTTATGAGGATCAGATGAGGTAATATTGTAAAGCACTAAGCACTGTGTCTGAGACTGTATCTTAAATAGATGCTTACTTAAATCCTTGCATTTACCCTCATCTCTAGGCTTAGATAGTACAGGCCCTCTTTGACTTTTGACTAGACTGTTAATAACTTTCTCCTGCTTAGTCCCCCTACTTTCAGCTCTTTCTTCTCTAAGTTATCATCTACATAACGAGCTATGAAAGTGATTTTTCTAGAGTAAAGATCTGTGCCAGTCCCTTGCTCAGCAGACTCCAGTGCGTCCCTTGTCAAGAAAACTTCTCATTGTAATTTAGAGCCCTTTGTGACCTGGCTTCTTTCTACCTGTGGTTGATAAGGCTGACGGGACCTGCCTTTCTAAGGGGGGACAAAGCAACCACAGTAACATCACAGCAACACTTTTTTTTATGGAACATTGTCTGAATCTCTCCTTTGTTCCCATTATACGTTTCTTTGTATTGTGTTTAACTGTGACTATGTCATCGCTCCCTGAGTAGAATGTGAGTACCTTGAAGGCAAGAACTATCATTTTTAATCTCATTATCCAGAGTACCTAGTAGAATACCTGGCACATAGGAAGCATTTAGTGTTTTTAGTGGAATTGAACAAAACTTATCATCTCTCCCAAACCTACTTGTGCTAACCTTTCTGTTCATGCTGCTAAGAACACCATTGTCCTCATCATACCAGCTCAAACCCTGTGTAAACTCTGACTCTTCCCGCTTACTCATACATCTATTCCATTGTCAATTCCCGCCCCCCCCCCCCCGCCCCAATTCTACTTCATAATATTGTTTGTGACCATCCTGCCCTCCCCATGCAGTCTGTGAAGAGTTGGTGGGAGTGATGGACCCTCATGTCTCTTCCCCTGGCCTTCTCTTTACTTCCTCCAAAGATGCAGGATGCCTCTGGATGAACTACATGTCTTCAGTTCTCATCCTTGTGGTGAAAAGGAGGACAGCCAGGCCTTTCTGTCTGCTTGGCCTCCCCTCCTCCCTGTCATCTAACTGGCCTTGTACCCTGATCATTATTATACCTTGCTATTTGCCCTTCTGCTGTCATCCTGCCTGCAGCTGGTCTCTCTTTTATACAGTCTCCCCTAATTTGAGTTTGAGCTCCTGAAGAGGTATTGCTAGTGCATAGTACCATGCATGGCATATAGTAAGCACTTAATAAATACTTTTCACTCAATTTACCTTAGCTAAAGCTTGCATTACATTGGGAGGGAGGGTGATGCTAGGGAAAGAAACAGGCATTTTTTAAGTGCCTACTATAGGTTAGACACTTTGCTAAGTTCGTAAAAAAATAATTTCATTTGGTCCTCATAACCCTGTGAGGTAGGTGCTAATATCATCCTTATTTTACAGTTGAAGAAACTGAGGCAGATAGAGGTTAAATGACTTGCCCAGGGTAGCAGAGCTAATAGGTATATGAGGCGGAATTTGAACTCAGGTCTTTGACTCCTGGTTCAGTGTTCTATCTCTGTGCTGCCTTGCTGCTTCTAGAAACTCCTCAGGCTTTTACAGAAGACATCTTTCAGTATGGATGATTCCTACCTTATCACTGTATTTCTCAGACTACTCTCCTTCATAGCGTCTGTGTTTCACCCATGGTGTTTTTCTGTTTAAATTTTTTCTCTCCTCTTGCCCACTCCCCTTATCTGGAATACTTCCATGTCTCTGCCAGTTGAAAACTTTCTCCTCTCAGGCATAGTTGAAATATACATCTTTTATTGTCGTCTTATCACTGTCCCTTCTTCCCCTGTCCATCCTAGCTATAGTCACTTTATCTGGAGCTCCTTCCCCTTGCCTCATGTCACATGATTTCTAATGTTCCTTCTAGTTGTCAATCTATGTCCCTGTGGCCTGTTATTATCTTGATTTGCTTCATACTTATTCATATTTGTAAGGGAAACTTGACCCCTGTTACATTATAACATCTTTGAGGACAATTACCATCATTTTCATCTCTGTGTTCCCATTGCCTAACAAGGCAACTGTGTACCCAAGAAGAGCTTAGTAAATACTTGTTGAATTAAATTTAACTTATATTTGTGTTAAATACTGTACACTGGAATGCATCTCTAACTCTGTGGGAATCCATGAGCTATGAGTATCATGCCTATTTCCATTTATTAGAGGTGTTTAAACCATATGAAAGAAATGAAAATCCTAAAGTGAGGTTTCAGTGATTAATATCCCACAACAATCCAGAAAGTTTTTATTAATACCTGTTTTTGTGGTGCCTGCATTATGTTAGGTACTAGATGCAAAGTTTAATTAGGATTATGAGGATGTGGACTATCTCTATAGTGTGTTTGTCTCCATGTTTTTCTCCCATACTCATAAGAGCACCATTTTTTAAGGGATATAAAAACTTTATGGGTTTTATATTGTCTTTTGTTTTTACATCTTCATTTCTGTATATCTCTTTCCTTTTACTCGTACCCATCCCCTATAACAAAGAGTAAAAAAGAAATAAAGAGGCAAAAAAACACAACTGAGCAAAATTAACTAACATATCAACCGAGTCTGGCAGTGTATCTAATGCTTACATCCATAATCTTTTAGCTCTGTAGAGCAGGGTAGGGTATATTTTCCTCATCTTTTGTTTGGGACCAAGCTTGAATATATTTTAATTCCATTTCCACTATTGTAGAGTATACCAAAAAAAAAAAAAAATGAGAAGAGAAGCAGATCATGTCTCTCACAGCCATAGATAGGAGATGTGGCAGCTGACACAAGACAAAGTAGTTGACTGTTCACTTAAAACTGAAGATCTTCTACACAGACAGCATTAATGCATCCAGGATAAGAAGGAAGTAGTCAAGTGGGAAAAAAATCTTTGTGTCAGATTTCTCTGATAAGGTTTTAAGTATTCAAAACCACATGAAAGAATGCTCCAAATCACTATGAAGAGAAATGCAAATCAAATTAACCCTGAGACTTCTTATAAAAAATGGCAATACACAGTTTTGGAGGGGTTGTGGAAGGATAGGCACACTAATATATTGTTGGTGGAGCTGTGAAATGGTACAATTTGGAATTATGCAAATAAAGTGACCAAAATATTCAGACCCTGTGTTTATACTCCAGGGAGGCCATCAGTAAGAAGATGCACCAAAATATTGATAGCAGCATTTTTGTTACGGGAAATAATGATACATGAAACAAAACAGATTCCTATCACTTGGGGGATGACTGAGCAAATTGTGGTACATGAATGTGATAGAATATTACTGTACTGTAAGAAATGATGTGTGTGGTGAACACAGAGAAGCATGGGAAGACCTGTGAGAGCTGCTGCAGAGTGAAGTCAGCAGAGCCAAGAGAACTATACGTATACAGTAACTACAGCAATATAAATGAAAAGAGCAACACTACACCAAAAAAATCAAAAGAAATGTGACAAAATTATAACAATCAAGCAGAATTCAAATGAAGAGAGAGGAGAGGGCACCCTCAACCTACCCTTTGTGGAGGTGGGAGGTCGCCACAGACGTTACACATGGTACATCTCGAACTTGTTCAGTTGGTTGTGCTGATTTGTTTTTCCTCTCCTAAAAATGCTTCTGTTATGTGAGATGGCTCTCTGCGAGGGGGAGGAAGTCCTTAGGGTAGCTCTGGTGATGTAAGAAACAGAAGACAATGATAAAAACTTTTTTTAAAACTAGTCATTGTGAAATTTAAAACTTATGGAAGTGGTTGTTGGAAATTGAAAACCAATAAATTTGGAGGGCAAAATAAATAGTCATTGTGCATATTGTTTCCTTCAGTTTGTCTTAGTTTGTATGACTTCCTGTTGCCCCTTTATTCTTCGTTTTCTTTATAGTTTAAGGTACAGTAGTGTTCTGTTACATTCGTAGAATTTTGTTCAGCCATTCCCGGATCTGTCCGCGTCTGCTTTTTCTCCACTTCTCTGCTACTGTTGCCGTAAAAATGTACCACCATAAACATTTTGTTGTATAGAAAACTCTAGAGGATCCCTTGGGCAAAGAGTACAGTCATGTTAGTCACTTTCTTGGCCCAATTGCACATTGCTGCCTTGAATGGTTAGCCTGTTGCACAGCTGCACCTCAGTGACTAGTTTCCCACAGGTCTTCAGACATGAACTAGACTCATCTTTTGTCCTCTTTGCCACTTGGTTGGTTGGAATTTGTCATCTAGGGTTCTTACATTTCTACTAACAATGGTGATATCAATCAGCCTTTCATGGAGCTGCTCAGGTTTTTCTTTTCAAAGCTGTTTGTTCATGTTTATTCCCCATATATCTTGAATATTAGAACTTTCTTTAAGATATTTGATACAAATATTTTACCCCTAATCAGCAGTTTCCCTTCTTATCCTAATTGCATTGATTTTGTTTGTACACGAACTTTACAGTTCTTTTCATTGAAGTTAACTATTCTGTATTTTGCAAACACCTTTGTCCTTGTTTGATTAAGAATTATTCCCCTAACCATAACTGAAAAGTACCTAATCTAGTTTTCCTTTATTTTTTTATTCTAGAAAACTCCATAAAAATAGTCCTTTATTATAACCATTGAGTTTTTAACTGAGAAAGTAGTGTTGGAAGATGCAGATAGCAATTAACTTTGCTTGTGAATGAGTACAGGATAATTCTGGGTAAATTATTATGGGGAGAATCTCAAATATATAATCACCAATGTGGTCATTCCCAAATCTCAAGTGTTCATAAAATGATACCACTTGTCTCCCCATTCTGGAAGAAGATTTTATGTTAGTAGTGTTGTTTCAATTGTATCCAATTCTGGATGTGACCCCCACTTGGAGTTTTCTTGTCAAAGATACAAGAGCAGTTTACTATTTCCTTCTCCAGCTCATTTTACAGATGAGAAAACTAGGGCAAACAAGGTTAAGTGATTTGCCCAGGGCCACACAGTAAGTGTCTAGAACCAGATTTGAACTCAGATCTTCCTGACTCCTGGCCTCACACTCTATCCACTGCACCACCTGGCTGCCCTGAATTATGTTAGTAAAGAAGAATCCACTTTCTAGTCATTGTGTATATTTCTCTTGTTAGTTTTTCCTTGCTGTGGACCACTCATAGACCTGCAGCTTCTTAGTGTGCATTACGATGAGAATGGAGGAAATAGATACTAAATTGTTACACTGCGTGAAACAAACTTCAGATTTTGTTCCTAATTGTCTAACAATTTGTAGATTCATATTATTTTCATCACCTTTGTTTTCCCATGTAACATAGCTTGAGATCTCTGGTGGTCTTATTGTAAGTGTATGGACTAAAGAGGGTGGAATAAAGGTCAATGAGATTCTTATTTTCTCATTCTGTGTTGCTGCTTTTCATTCTAGAATTCCTTGCTATACGAACTCTTTTCTGTTATGGTTCATTCGGGAAGTGCAGCTGGTGGTCATTATTATGCATGCATAAAGTCATTCAGTGATGAACAGTGGTACAGCTTCAATGATCAGCATGTTAGTCGGGTAAGCAAGTACTTCAAGATTTCTGCCCTGTCTGTTCATCAGCAAGCTGTGTGGGGGGATGGAGGTGAGGAAGACGTGGAAGACGGAGGGGATCCTGGGCTTTCTTAATACCCTGCTATTTTCATCTCACTCATTTGACAGCTGCTAAAATTCTTTTATTTTTCTCTTTACCTGGCCTTTTACAATTGTCCCCTAATCATCTCGAGCTAAAATTCATTGGTAGGCATCGATTACTGATGAAAATTTGATTTTTTTTTTAACTGTTTAGATATCACCTGAAGATTTTACATAGACCTAATAGATGTGAGTGGTTATTGTGATTGTGTGTGTTCCCCTCTCTTTTCCTTTTCTTTTTCCTTTGGTGTGCTCACCTTTAAATGCAGCAGTTCCATTTGTTTAGTGACAATGTAGAGTGTCAAACTAAAAATTTTACATAATAAGTACCGTGCTGTAACATTTCAGATAACCCAAGAGGATATTAAGAAGACCCATGGTGGCTCTTCAGGAAGTCGAGGATATTATTCTAGTGCCTTTGCCAGGTTAGTAACTTTCTAATTTCTTGGAAGATGGGGCACAGGATGGATCATCAGCTAGATTTGTGCATTTGAATTTTTTGTCCTCACCTTTGTGGTGGCAGTAATGTACTTTAACTAGGGCTTTAATTGCAGTAAGTCACTTTGGGAAACAAGCTTGTTGGATAACAGAATGACTTATCAAGGGAGGTTTTAGAATGATTTCCTCCATGCATACTTAACAAGCATAAGAAAGTTTCACTCATGCCTAGAGCAATTTAAGTGTGAACCTCTCTGAACGAAGCCAAACAGTTCTTAGTCGTATGAAGTAGGAAAGAGTATTTTCTATAAATGCTTTTGACCTAATAAAATGATTTTCAGTCACAGCTGACTTTTCTTTGTCTTCCTACTAGCTCCACAAATGCATATATGCTTATATATAGATTGAAGGATCCTTCGAGAAATGCAAGTAAGTGTATTCAGTTTGATTTTATGAACATATAATAGGAACATTTTCTTGTCAGTCACATAGTACTGGATGAACAATCTCCAAAGTTTAGTTAGTGAGTTTGATGTATGTAGAAGAATTCCAATGTCAAGAGCTAGGCACTTGTCCTTACGTTCATATTTCTTGAACTAGAATTTGAAATATAGTCGTTGAATAGAATATTTCTTATTAGAATGGTTTTTATAGAATAAATCTTGCCAGAGTGGTCACTACGTTTGTAAGATAAGTTTTGGGGTTATTTTCAGTTTTTTTAGCAATGGAATCCTTATTCAATATTAAATAAGCCAATGGTAGGTTACAGCATGAAACCCATGCCTTGAAGTCACTTTATAATAAAGTCCTTTAGTAACAAAAAAATAAGAACCAAGATGAGCTCACTCCCAATTGTTTTCTGCTCTGTAGAAGTACGATTGCAATGACGTCTCTATTTAAGAAAATTTTAAGTAGTCTCTCCTAAATTTATATTTTATAGAGAGCATCTAAAAGACAGTTTTAAAATTCATTATTTCTTTTTTAACATTCAAATGATAACTTGATCCAAATCTGTCTCAAGTATTTTTGCAAAAATGAGATATTTTTTACATCTCTGAAATGAAGAAAATCTGTCTTTTAACTGTATTTAACATTTAACATTCCTGTAATGAAGTCACAATAAGATATTTATGATTGCAGAGTGCTTTTATTTTCATCTCACTTCATCTTCATAACAACACGTCATTGACAATATAAGGTATCAGTGCTGTGGAAAGAGCCCCAATTCATTCGTACCTTGTTTGTGTTGCTTATGACCACTTTGACTTGGATCAAGCCATTTGACCTCTCTAGAGGCTCAGTTTCCTCATCTGTCAAATGAAGAGGTTAGCCTCAGTGGCTTCTAACATTCCTTCCAAATCAAACTCCGGAATCTTCTTAAATCCCCATTTTGTAGATGAAGAAATTGAGACCCAGAAAGGTTCCAGCTTTTGCTCTAAGTCACACAGCCTCTAAGGTGATAAGAGTTGGGACCGGTCTCTTCACTAGTTAGGCTGTCCTTTCTGCCACTGTTCGTCTTCCCAGTGCACCCCCTGCAGTAGAACAGTTCTCAGAAAACAAAAAGCAGTTTCATTTTGATGCTTGTTCATGAACTTGGGTAGACTAGGAAAAAGCATAAATTATAACTGTCTGCTTATGGTCTCTCAGCAGTCATTTTGTCATGGCGGTTGTTTAAAGGTATTTTGGTTATACTATTTTCTTTTAGTTGAAAGGCCCTCAGAAATTAGTGTCTTTTGGGGGGGTGGTTTCCTCTCTGTAGTCTAGCAAATACTTTATGCAAAGTATAACACACTGAGGGAGCTAGGTGGTGCGGTGGATAGAGCACCAGTGCAGGAGTCAGGAGGACCTGTGTTCAAATCTCACCTCAGACACTTGGCACTCACTAGCTCTGTGACCTTGGGCAAGTCACTTAACCTCAATTGCCTCATCCTGGGTCATCTTCAGTCATCCTGAGGAACATCTGGTCACTGGACTCAGATGGCTCTGGAGGAGAAGTGAGGCTGGTGACCTGCACAGCCCGCCCTCACTCAAAACAAAGTCAAGTACGAGTCATGTCATCATTTCTCCGATGGCAACGAAGGACGAGCATGCAACACACTGAGGGAGATGCCAGAATGATTAAGCCATATGTTGTGCACTGTCAGGGACTGTGATACACAGATGTCCAACAGCTGTGTGGTATAATGGCAGAGAATGTGATTTTGTTGCTGTTTTGTTCTTTGTGAAGAGAAATTTTGGTATTGACAAGGGACAACAGTTGAGGGCTCCTGCTTCAAATTTTTATAAAACTCTCACTCCTCCTGCCAGGAAGTAACTGAAGTTGTTCCCTTTTTAACAAGGAAAATGATAGTGTTAAAAAGATAAAATGATTTTACTTTCCATGGAGGAAAAGTAAAGCATTGTTTTAAAATTTAGTTCTTTTTTACTATAACTATTTTGAAATCAGGTAGTACTGACCAGAGAAAGTACAGGACTTCGTTATAACTTAGAAGATTTTCTTATCTGTGAAGCCACATGTGAGCCTCAGTTTTATGGGTCTATCACTTACCCTTTTCCATGCTAGGAACAGAATCGCCAGATCTGTGTTTCCCAATTAAATCTGCTGTACCTCTTGGCAAGGACATGGAAAGATGGTACTTTTTTAGAAATGGTACTAGAGGTTAGGCCTAAAAGAGTTAGTGTGGGATCATTAGTAAAAGTCAATTCTAATGGATATCCAGGCTACCTTGTTCTGTAAATAGCCCAGCCACTATCTTAGCAATTATTGACAGTCCTTGGAGAAGATACCTGATGAGGACAACCCAAAGGATAGGACGCAAGGAAGAGCTAGAAGAGGGGTAATCAGAAGGAAGGAACTTGGAGAATAATGGTGAAGTGATGTAGAAAGGAAATGGTGAGCTTTGAGAAGACAAATTGATTCTGCATCATTTTCAGCTGGACTGAAGTTAAGTTTAGAAATCCAGTTTTCCTGCTCATTACTGTTCCTATCCTTGGGGGTGCAAGGAGCCAGCAGAGAGTCTGGTCTCTTATCTCCGCCATGCTTTCCTTCAAGGATGTCTGGTTTTCTGTACAAACAAGTCTGGCCCCCTGTCTTTGATCTTGCAGATGGACTCAAACGATAAACTCACCCATTCTTATTCACAGCCCCCCATTCCCAGCTTCAACCAATCACATTGTTCCCTGTGCCTCAGCCATGTGACCAGTCGTGTTGTTTTCATCCCCATGTCACCAGCCTTAGAACAGACTGTATTATTTCCCCACCGACCCCCTTTTACTCTTTACTCTGTTCTTATAAAAAGGAGTTGAGTCCCCATCTTGGAGTCTTTGGCAAAGCTGAGGTAGCCATTGACCCAGTTTATTGGTAGGTAACACCTTGGTTAATAAAATGTTGTCTTGTTTAAGAAAACCGTGTCTCAATCTGCCTTTGTTCAGTTTCATCCACAACAGCCTAAAGGAGGCAAGGGAAGGTCAGCACTTCCCTCCCAGGGTTGCTGTGAGGATCAGATGAGATAATATTGGTAAGGTGCTTAGCCTACTGCCTGGCACAGAATAAGCATGGTATAAATCATAATGGTGGTGGTGACCACGACTGTGAGAGTGATGATGATGGTGAAGAAGAGCCGTGGCATGTTTTAAGTCCTTTAGGTTTCTGTAACATAAAGGGTTTCCTGATTTGTTGTAGGTTCACTCTAATCAATTACAGGTCTAGAATGGGAGGGTTAAGGAAGGAGATGAATAAATTACTCAAAATGTAACCAAGAAGGACATTTCTCTAAGACAGAGCGATTGGGAGAAATGTCAGTGGATTAGGCATAGTACAAATAAATATGTATACCTGTTTCTTTGAGAGAATTCTTCAAATGATAGGAAACGGAAGTAACTTAAAGCCAAGAAAAACAATATGAGACTTCGGAGCTGGTAAAAGTTTTGGGAAACTGTATTCCCCCTGTTGTAAAAACAGTTGCGTTATCCACATTGGTTGGAATTTACCTACCAAAAATCCCTTACACCAATGAAATCATAGGTCTGATGGCTCTCTCACTGTCTCTGTCTGCCCCATACACATATACACGGTGTCTCCAACCAGCCCTTTCTCTCTCACCATTCAACCCTGTCCCTTCCTCTCTCCCTCTCTCCTCTCATCTTTCTCCTCTGACCAAATATCTAGAGTCAAAATGGGAAGTGTCTCATCTTCCTTTTTTCCTGATAGTTACATGAGGCAGAGAAGGTTTGGAGTCAGGAATACCTGAGTTCAGATCCTGCTTCACCCACTTATTTGCTGCGTGACCCTGAGCAAGTCATCCAACCTCTGGCTGCTTCAGTTCCATAAAATGAGAATGGTAATAGTGCCTATCTACCAGGGTTGTTGTGAGGACCACAGAAGATAACGTACAAAATGTTCTGCAAAACTTAAAGCACCATATAAATGCTAGCTCTTACGTTTCAGATTCATTCTTCAAAACTCAGCTCATAGCATTTTGACAAGTCTGCTGTTAGAAGAAATGGCAAAGGAGCTCTTGTTGCCAGTGGGGTCATTTTCAGATCCCAGTGTAGAAGAGCAGGTCTGTAGGGAAGGAGCCGTCCCAGCTGCTCCTGTTAGGTTACAGTCGGATGTTCGTGGTGATCCCAGCTCAGTTAGAATGAAAATGCCTGATTACACTTGTTGTTGTTGGTAGAATTTTTAGAAGTGAATGACTACCCAGAGCACATTAAGAACTTGGTGCAAAAAGAGAAAGAACTGGAAGAGCAAGAGAAGAGGCAGCGTGAGATCGAGCGCAACACCTGCAAGGTTAGATTTCTCACCTTTATCTGACTAAAGAGCGTTCTAGCAGTGGGATAAAATGGGTTTAACAGTAGTTCTTTTGAGATGATAAAATTTGGGTTACCAAATAACAAGACAAATATTTTTTAATAAAAACATTCTTGTCAGCGAATCTAAATAATTTTTTAAGTTTTGTGTAAAGAAAGATACTTAATTTAAGAAGATGTGAATTTGGACCTGGTTAAATGTTTACTAAATTTGTGTTACAAATTGTATTACAGATAAAATTGTTCTGCATGCATCCTGTGAAACAGGTGATGATGGAAAATAAATTGGAGGTTCATAAAGATAAGACCCTAAAGGAAGCAGTAGAAATAGCTTATAAGGTATATTGACTCATACTGTTTGCTAAATTTACATTTCAGTAAATAGCTTTTATGTTTTTACCAATCTGTAACCATTCTTAAGTAAGAGAGTAGTGCTTAGATTTGTGGTTTCATATGTGAGGATGCTCCTACAGGTAGGTACAAGCCACAGCCTTGGTTTTCCTTTGACAGTCATGTCCATGTTTTCCCATAAATTCTTTCCATTGTAAATTGTCAAGCTTGAAAACCCTCTTCTTTTTCTTTTAGTATCTTAGAGATCCCATTATATCACTAAGGCTGCTCATTTTAGTTTTCTTTTCTAGTAAAGCTCTGTGCACATTCCCAAATCGTAACTCATTCTCTTTCCACTCAGTTTGGGACCTAGAAGCAGTAGTGGTCCAGAGAGAGTAGTGAAAACAGCTCAATGCAGGAGCCACAGTAATTGTCCTCTTCTGAGCATGGGATTCTCTCAAAGGATATACCTCACATCCCTCTCTTGCACATTCTCCTCCTCTTTGATAGTCTTCATTTCTCAGCATGAATTAGGCTGGTTAGGATTTAATATTAAAAGCTGAAGAAAAGCCACTCACATATTTTAGTAATTTTTGTTGTAACAAGGGAAACCCAAATAGTCATTACCACATATCATAATACGAGAATTAAGATATAAAACTTCACATCATACACCCTTTGTGCTAATTATGGTTTTGCCTCTGATTTACCGTGTGATTATGAATAAAATTCAGTTTTAACACACATCAGTGAATGGCAAGTAGTATCACTGAGTGTTATGTAGCACTGTACATTTTACGAAGGGCCTTCCTCACAGTAGTGTTGTTAAATAGGATGTTTTGTGATTCCCTGTGATTCCTCTGCTTCATTTCTGTCATCCTCTAAGTGTTTTTATGAGGAAAAGGCAGACTTAAGTTTGGTAGCACAAATGACCTTTATGTATTTTGGTCTGGTCCAGGGAAGTGTGGTGTGATGCAGAGGTATCAAGCCCACAGTGCTTCCTGAACCATGTTAAAATGGAATGGAGAAATATTTAATAAAATAAAATAGAGATAACAAAGATAACATTACATTGTAAAACTAAGTCAGTATGCAGCCTGCAGGATCTTTATGTTCTGGACAGTGGCTGTCTGACAGCACTGGTGGATGGAATGAGTTTTGGATTTGGAGGCAAAAGAATGAGGTTCCAGCACCAGTACCATCAGTTAACAGTGAAGCTAATCTTTTAACTCCTTGTTGTCTTGGTTTTCTAGTCTGCAAATGGGAATGATAATAACCTAAACCACCTAGCACATGGGGCTATTGTAAGAAGAATATTTTATTCATTCTGTGAATGTGAGCTCTTATAATGTAGTTCCTTGTTATGCAAGGCAGGTTGCTTTAAGGCTCTCCCTCCTCATTTATGGCAGTGATTGTTTCCTTATAATTGAACAAATGATGGAGTGATTCCTGGATTTAAACCACGCTGTTTTTCCCCTTATGATTCACAAGTTTGTAGCCTACAATATGTATATATATTACCCTGACTTTTGAGAGTAATTTAACTTTAAAATTTGCATCGAAAAGTTTTTAATTTTAAAAGCATTTCATTTATGCCTCTAAATCTATTGTATTTGTTATCTATACAAGTCACAAGTATATATTTAGAACTATAGGTAATAATATTGATATAGATTAAAAATAAAATTTGTGGGGTAATTTTTCCAATTTTAGATGATGGATTTAGAAGAGGTCATTCCCCTGGACTGCTGTCGTCTTGTTAAGTATGATGAGTTTCATGATTATCTAGAACGGTCATATGAAGGAGAAGAGGATACTCCGATGGGACTTCTACTTGGTGGAGTCAAATCAACATACATGTTTGATCTACTCTTGGAAACCAGAAAACCTGATCAGGTTTTCCAGTCTTATAAACCTGGTGGTAAGAAATATATGTATGTATGTATGTATGTATGTATGTATGTATATGTGTGTGTGTGTGTGTGTGTGTATGTGTGTACTTAAAGTTACTTAGAGGTGATATAGGATGGAATTTTCTATTTTTTCAGTTGAATGAATTTGGTTTGAACAGTTTTACTCGTTCCAGAATTTAGAATGACTTTTAAGAAGTGTTTATGAGCTTTTAAAAATTTGAAAAGGATATGTACAAAGAAATATATAGAGAATGCAATAAACAACCCAAATACAAAATGAATATAATTATCCTTCTTCCTTATACAGGATCTTTAAGTCAGAAGGCTAACTGTGTTACTTAGCTATGTAGGACTGTTTCTAGAAGGGAAATTTGAAAGTAAAATGTACAGAATTATGAGTTTTCATGTTGCTTTTAAGTGATAACAGAGCATTTTCTTTGCATTGTTCCTATAATGTAAGGAAGTGCTAGTATGGACTGAGGAGGAAGAAATTCTGGATTTGGAGTCAGAATCTGGGTTGAAATCCCAGCTGTCACTTACCACTTGTGTGGTCTGTAGCAAGTTACTTGTCTGGAGCTCAGGTTCCTCACCTGTAAAGTAAGAGAATAGGACTGTACGATAGCTAAGATCCCTTCAGATTCCAATTCTGTGATCCATAGTAACCTCATCTTAGAGATAACTTCATTGAAACTTAGTCTGCCTTTTCCTCATAAAAACACTTAGAGGATGATAGAAATGAAGCAGAGGAATCACAGGGAATCACAGAACATCCTATTTAACAATACTACTGTGAGGAAGGTCCTTCATAAAATGTACAGTGCTACATAAACACTAAGTGATACTACTTGTCGTTCACTGATATGCGTTAAACTGAATTTTATTCATAATCACATAGTAAATCAGAGGCAAAACCATAATTAGCACAAAGGGTGTATGATGTGAAGTTTTATATCTTAATTCTCATATTATGATATGTGGTAGACTATTTGGGTTTCCCTTGTTACAACAAAAATTACTAAAATATATGAGTGGCTTTTCCTCAGCTACGTTCATAAATGAAAAAAATGTTAAATTTCAGTTAGAGGTTAATGAAAACAAAAGTGTCAGGTTTTTTTTCCTACCCAAGTTGATGGACCCCCCCCTCAAATTTCTCCATGGCTTCTTAGCGGGGAGAGAGGGAAAGGATGCTGTGGACTTCAGGAGAAGAAGCCCTGGGAATCCTGACGCAGCTTAGAATTCCTGTTTCTTTGGCACAATTGAGTGGGGCAGAGCTTAAATTTTAGGATAAGATAGTTAAATGAATGGAAGGGCCTTCAAACTAAAAGGATTAGAAAAAAGTTTCTAAGAAAATTGGTGAAATAGTTTTCCCAACAGATCTTTACTTATAACAAGATAATTTTAAACATTGTAGGTCGTGTTATTTGTTAGCAGTAGTGTGGACTAGATGAGACCTTAAATGCCAGCTCATTATTGTTTCGGCGTAACCAATATCTAAGATAACGAAATGGTGTCAGTTCACATTTTGGAGAGTGTCAAAACTGTACTTTGGTACTTCAGAAAATGTCACAGTAGAGCACTGGAAATAACATTCCAGTAATATTCTCTCATTTTGGAAGACAGATCAAATTGTTCTTTCTCTACTCTGTGAAATGGAGTGCACATTGCTTTATTGGTAACTTCTGGAGCGGAAGTCAGTAGTGAGGCATTGTTTACTAACTTGCAGCATTTTAGGAGCCAAGTTTACTGAATTCTTTTTCAATTTCATTATCAAAAGTTTGATTGATTTGTTAAGAGCAGCTTCTCATGAAGAGTGGCAAAGACAGTTTCTTACTAAATGTGTACATTTATGTACATTTTTGTACATTATTATGTACATTTTTGGGGGTTTTTTTGTTGTTTTATTACAAAAAGAAAGTTCCCATCTTTGTGACTATTGACAATCTTACTATGAATAGCTTGTTTAAGTCAATTGCTTTAAATACTTAGCAATACTGTTTTTATGTTTTTCAAATGTGGCAGAGGTGATGGTGAAAGTCCATGTGGTCGATATAAAGACAGAGTCTGTTGCTCCTCCAGTTAGCATACGAGCTTATTTAAATCAAACAGTCACTGAATTTAAGCAGCTTATTTCAAAGGTAAGTTCTTAAATAACACAGTCTGTATATGGAAGAAAATAATTTCCATGTCTGATGTAGATTTATGGTTAGTTTTTAGCATACGTAAACTTGAGCACAGTAACGTTTTTGAGAAGGGTATCTAACGCTGATGAATGCTTCATGTCAAAGGACAACTTTTGACAGGTGCAAGATGTGAATACTGGAAGTGAGTTCATCACCACAGTTTTGGGAATGCTGAGCGGTTTTCTCTTCTCTTTTTTAAAGATTGTTCTTAAAAAGTTTGACACGAAATATTTGTTTATCCTGTTTGAGCCAGAAGAATTACTTTAGGTACATTCCAAACATACCTTAGTCAGCAGACTTTTCTGAGCACTTACTATATGCCTTGATTAACCATAGAAGGTAATGGAGATGAATAAGGCCTGCTGACTACCCAAAGTAGCTTTTAGTTTAGTAAGTGGGGAACTCCTGGTGTGGAAAGTGCCTTCACCAATGCAGATCAGCAACTTTTCTGTGACTTAGGTGTAAAAACATTGCCTGGATTATTAATATGTAAAGTAACTTGCTTAGGTGTCAGAGGCATGTCTTGAACCCAGGTCTTTCTAGCTCCCTAGGTTGGTCTTATCAACTATACTAGAGAGAAACTCTCTTAGCATTTTGTGATTGAGGAGGCATTGGCCAGGTTTTGTCCTTTTTAACCTTTATTTAACATAGGTTTTTCTGTTCTTGCCATTCATTTAAAGATAGCATATGAGTATATTCAAGAATTTAGAACGTGCTAGCTAATGGGGGGGCGGGGGGACGCAGTAAGGGGTAGCTTGTGTCAGTGCACTCAGAACCGTTGCTGCTTAGGCAGGCTCCTCCTGTGCTCCTCTTTGTGGTGGGAGCAGATTTCGTAGTTTATACTCCCTGTGAAGGAGCAGAGGTGTAGAAGCAGCTCAGTCTCTGCCTCTTTCTGTGGCTGGAAACTGGAACTAGAGATTGACAGTGTCTTTACCAGCCAACCGCTGGTTTGTTCCTGTAACCATAGAGTGGCATTGGGACATTTCTTAGAGACTACGGTCGGAGATTGGGGGAGATGTTTCCTCAGTCATTTTCCTAGACATGATGGGAAACAAACATGTTTGTTGGACAAAATTTACTCTTCTTATTCTGTCTTTAATGTGAGCTTTATTATGAGTTATCAGAATGTGATTGATTGGTTACGATGTAAAGAAAAGCAGTTTACTTTAATCCCGCGTAGAACTGATGGTGAAATGCTAGCGATGAGATGAACTTTTCAGTTCTGAATGAGATTTCTCCTCTAATCTCTGAAATTAAATTGACGTAAGTGAAACATTTTTATGTCCAGATTTTTGTTGTAGCATTACTTTTGTAGTATTCCTTTGGGCTTCTTACAAGCAGCAAAGTTTAAATAAGTGAGATTGGTAAGATTATATTGAGCATTTTTTTAACTTCAGCAAGTTACCTTCGTATTAACCCACTGAAAAAAGGACCAATATCATATTGTGAATTAAGGTATACTTTCTTGTAAAATAAAAGTCCTCTTCTATAATTACGATCCCTTTATAGACTATACATCTGCCTGCTGAAACAATGAGAATCGTTCTGGAACGCTGCTACAATGACTTGCGCCTTCTCAACGTGCCCAGTAAAACGCTGAAGGCAGAAGGCTTTTTCAGAAGTAACAAGGTATGTCTCTAATGACTCTTTCCTACATTTTTTTCTTTTTTTTTTTGTCTGAACCTGTAATTTCATGGGTATAGGAAACTCTTAGTGAGGAAATTCCCTCTACCAATGTAACTGTTTGCAACTTTTCATCTTAGAGATTTCCCTGGAAGGGTTAAGTCACTTGCCCAGTGCTACAGAGACAAGTCGGATGTGGTACTTGAGCCCAAACCTTTCTGAGTCAGAGCCTGACTTTCTCCCTCATTACCTTAGTCACATTTAATCCAAATAGAAATACAAACTACTTAACCTCCCTTTCCAGCTTTCTCACCCTGCTTCCCAAGCTTGATTTCAGCCAGGTTAGTCTTCCCACAGCCCCATCCATACCATGTTTGTCCCTGCTTGGACTCACAGTATCTAGTTCTTCAGAGTGAAAAGCCTTGCATAGAGGAGATCTTTCGCAAAGGCTTGCGCACACTGAAAGAAGGGAGTGAAAGTTAGTGATCGTTACTTTTTTGGATTTGTTTATGCTTTCCAGTAATTACCATTTTAATCCATATTGACGCCCACTCTCATTGGTTTGCTCTAGCTCTTTCACATCCTCAAAGAGTTCTTGCTTTACCTTCTTCTTGATTGTTTTTCTGATCTCATTCATTTTCTTCTCTTTACTTCAGCATCTTATTCAACCTTCTGACTTAATTATTTTCACTCTTTTCTGACTTTCAGAGATCTTTCAGTAATCAGTATACTCTTCTCAATAACTCGGGCTGCCTAACCTTTTACTTTCCTAATCTGGTTGCACCTTTTTGAAGGAGGGGGGCCATATCTAGAACATCATCAGTGTAGGGAACACCATCTACTAATGCAGATCAGCAGCTGTTCTGCCCCTTAGAGTTGTGAAGAGTTGCCCTGGGTACTGAGTTCTTGAATAATCCTGACCAGGTTCATACAAGGTAAGACTTGAACACAAGTCTTCCTAACCGAGGCCAACTCTCCAGCAACTCTGCTGGCTTTTACTGTACTGTCCTTTACCACCTCACTCTATGCCAAAAGTTAAGTTTGCTTGCCATGCTTCTACTAGAGTTGCCTCTTTTTCTCCTTTTCCAGACCCAGAGAAATATTTTGAAATAAAGCAAGCTACAGCCAGGATCGTCACCAGATGAGAGGGAGGGCAGCAGTGAGAAATAGGAGTCTGTATTTTTTTAAACTTTATTTTATTTCTATTCTGAACTTAAAACACTAAATAAAGTCAACATCTCCCTACACATTGTAGAACAAAAGGAAGGGATCGTACATGAGACTGTGAACCTCCATTACACAGAACTTGCTTCTTATCTTTTAAGTGTGTAATAAATACAGCGTGTAACTTACAAAGCTGTGCTGCTTGTCTGTGATTCCTTCTTTCTGGGGGAGGAGGGGAAGGAAGAAGAATCCAGTGACAACCTCTCTTCTTCTGCCACCATCCCTCCCCTTCCCTTTGCCCTTCAGAGTGCTGGGCCTTGAGTCAGGACACCTTGAGTTTAAATATGGCCTCAGATACTTACTGACTCTGTGACCCCAGACAATTCACTCCACCTCTGCCTGTCTCAGTTCCCTCACTGGTAAAATGGATAATAATCGCATCTACCTCCCAGGGTTGTTGCAAGGATCAAATGAGACAATGTTTGTACAAGCACGTGGCTAGTGCCTCGCACGTAGTGAATGCTGTAGAAACATTAGCTATTATTGTTGTTGTGTAATTTTTCTAGTCCCTTCCCTCCCCCTCAAAAAAATGAAAGAAAAAAATAATAAATCTATATGGTATAAAGCAAAAAAAAAAAAAATTCCTTCCTTTGGCTCTTGTAAAGACATCTCACGCTGCGTCTCGAGTCAATCGTCCGACGTCTGAGGGGGTGAGTAGTAGGCTTCTTCGTTGGTCTTCAAGCATCGTGGTTGATCATTACGTTGATCGTACGTACTTCAAAGGTGTTTTTTCTTTATAAGGATGCTATTGTTATGTAAATTGTTATCCTGGCTTTGCTTACCACACTGACTTCCCAAGTACTTGTGAAACCACCCCCTTTTGTCATGGTGCAGTAACATATTCCATGCATCACAAGTGATAGGCACCACTAGATGGCCCTGAATGTCCAGGTTTTTGCTCCTATGGAAAGAGCTCCTGTCAATGCGTTTTTACATATGAACCCTTTTCCTTTCTTGGAGACACAGGCCTAGTAATGGTATCCCTGTGTTTTAACATCCGTATTCCTGACGAGACACTGAGAATGTCATGTCCTTTTGCCTGTATCTGTGCAGTTTTAGTTTTGCTCTTGAGCTTTGTCTTAAATGGTATTATAGAGCCGTATAGTTAGGCATCCAAACAAAATATAAACAATGCTATGCAGTGGTTATTATAGTGTTAGCAAAATGGAATTCCAATCCGCTTTTGGTAGCATTTTAATAGGAAGCATCTGATTTTTAGCCCCGTCACCATGAATACAGCCTGGGAGGCCCATGGTTTGCTAAAACTCAACGGTGCAATAGCATTGACTAGATCCAGATGGAGCTTGGGTGTAATGATCTCCTGAGAAAACACAGAAGGAACGAGGAAGGCACAGGTTTTGTTGACACTGTTGTTCATGTGTGTCTGATTCTTCCTGACCCCGTTTGGGGTCCTCTTAGCAAAGGTGCCAGAGTGGTTTAGCATTTCCTTGTCCAGCTCATTTTACATATGAGGAAACTCAGGCCAGCAGGACTAAGCAACTTCTGCAGGGTCACAGAGCTAGGCAGTGCCTGAGGTCATATGTGAACTCAGGAAGATAAGTCTTCAGATTCTAAGCCCAGTGCTCTGTCCACCAGGAAGGCACAATACTTTTCTACTTTTTCCACTTTAGAATATTTTATCTGTATTACTTCTTTATAAAATTTATAGACAGATTTCAATGTAAACTTAGTTGTTGTCTGTCTTTTGTAGCATTTTATAAATTGTTAGAAGCAGGAGGAATTTTAGAAAACACCTAATTTAATCCCTTCATTTTACAGATAAGGAAACTGAAGCCCGGAAATGTTCAATGTCTTGCCTACAGTATTAAAATGTTTCCATTATTATGTATTAAACTGTTTCATTTCTAAGTTTTAACATCTTAGCATGTCCATTTTCAGCTCACGTGATTAAAGCATTAGCTCCCCAACTTTTAAAATCTGTGCACTCTTGTAAACTTGCCAGGTTTGCTGGTCTATCCATCTGTCATTTCTGTTACCTTTTTGTATGCATATATAAAGGCCATCTTTTTTTCCTTTTCCACCATAATTACCACTATCACCATCATCCTGGTTTAAAATTAAAAAAGATCTGTAAAGAAACCTGGAATTTTGTGTCATTTCAAGGACTTCTTCATAATACATCTAAGTGTTCCTTTCACTGGTTAAGAAATAATGGAGTAGAAACTGAAGAGGTCCACTTTGCAAATTCTGTTTCCATGCAAGTCAGTTAGCTTTTCAGTAAGGAAAAATCTTTCTTAATGGCAGAGGTAACCCCACTAATAATCAGCCATCTATCTCAGAGACATATCTTTGTCTACCAAGGGCAGCACATTCTTTTTAAACTTTTCAGATTGAATATGACTCTAAGGTTTAGAATAAGTTTTTCTAAGTAGTAGAATGCTATGCATAAGAGATTTACTAGTGAGAATAACTCTACAGAGTTCTCAGTCTCTGCAGTAGGCTTGTATACTGACAGAAACACTTGAACTTACTTGCCTTTTAACCTAAATTATTTCCTTTAATAATTTTTTTCCAATTCAATATGTATCCTTCTGTTTGAGTACTATAACTCTCATGTGATGGCTGAGAACCTGAGACTACAATGATATAACAGAACTCTCTGCCTTAATGTTTAGGTATTTGTCGAAAGTTCTGAATCTTTGGATCGCCAGATGGCCTTTACGGACTCTCATTTGTGGAAACTGCTGGATCGACATGCAAATACAATCAGACTGTTTGTTTTATTACCTGAACAGTCTCCAGGATCTCATTCTAAAAGGACAGCATACCCGAAAGCTGGTGGGGATTCTGGCCACGTAGATGATGCTTGTGAAAGAGGTAAAGGACCTCTGGGGAGCCTCAAATCTGTAGAGGCGATCTTAGAAGAAAGTACTGAAAAACTTAAAAGCTTGTCTCTGCAGCAGCACCAAGATGGGGATAATGGAGACAGTAGCAAAAGTACAGAGACAAGTGATTTTGAAAACATTGAATCACCTCTCAATGAGAGAGACTCTTCGGGATCGGTAGATAACCGAGAACTTGAGCAGCAGATTCAGACTTCTGATCCAGAAAACTTCCAGTCTGAAGAGCGGTCAGACTCTGACATGAACAACGACAGAAGTACAAGCTCTGTGGACAGTGACATTCTCAGTTCCAGTCACAGCAGTGACACGCTGTGCAATGCAGACAGTGCCCCAGTCCCTCTGGCTAATGGACTTGACTCTCACAGTATCACAAGTAGTAGAAGATCTAAGGCAAATGAAGGAAAAAAGGAGACCTGGGATACAGCCGAAGAAGACTCGGGAACTGACAGCGAATATGATGAAAGTGGCAAGAGTAGGGCAGAGACACAGTACATGTATTTCAAAGCAGAGTCCTATGCTGCAGATGAAGGTTCTGGGGAAGGACATAAATGTATGTAATTCTTTAAAGCTTCACAAGTCAGTACCCGTGTTCGTCTTACTTAATATTGCAATTAGATGTATATGTAAGCAGTCTTTAGCTAAGCCAGGAGTTCATTATAGTCACTTCTAAATTCATTTGTGAAAGCTGTAAAGTTTATGCAAAGTTGTTAAAAAAAAAAAAACCACCTTGCCTTTATAGCTTTTTGTTATAATTTTCTTGGTAAAGTTAAGTTGGTGAATTTACATACAGATAACATATAGAGCCTTTCTGGCAAAAGAGGTTAAAATTACTGTTCATTTTAGAAAAGGGAATTGTGATAAATGATGGTTTTTGGTTGGGGCAAAATAGGAATAGTTTTAAAAATAAGTAACACAAGAAAGCATGGAGACTATTAAAAAAGTATGTCATATTCAAAAATCCAGGAGTAAAGTATTCTAATTTTTTTTTAAATTACCCTGTTGTGGGAAAGAAAAGAAAGAAAATATCTTTATGAATAGCTGGAAAAGTGAAATTAAAGAAAAGATCTCTTCATTTTGCTAAGCAAAAGTTTGAACAAAACTAAGGTATACCCCACTTGTCAATAATAATAAATTTTTTAAAATACATCAGTGAAAAAGTCTTTCTGACAATTAGTTGTGATCACAATGTATAAGACATCTAAGGGATAGAAAAAGGATTGAAATAAGAAGTCAGATCTTTGCCTCAGTCTTTACTGAGGAGGATATTAAGGAGAGTCAAAGGCAGTAGACCAAAAATAGGAAATACACAATGTTCTAGAGCAGGGGTTCTTAACCTGTGCTCTGTGAGGTTAGTTTTTTTGTTTAAGTTTTGGGTCACTGTATTTCAATATAACTGGATTTTTTTGTAATCTTAAATATTTTATTTTATGCATTTAAAAACATTATTTTGAGAAGGATCCGTAGGCTTTGCCAGACCACCAAAGGTAAGTTTGTGAGGGACATGATACAAAAAAAGTTAAGAACCCTTGTTGTAAAGTTAATTGACAAACCACGTGTAGCCAGTATTAGAACCTGATGACCTCTAACCAAGAATTTTGAAGAAACTTGATGAAAATCTGGAGCTGTGATGTAGCTAGAGAAATCAGATGGGATTCTCTACCCACACTTTCCTTCCTTGTACCTTGTGAGGTACAATTATATTCCCACCCAAGACTTGAGGGCAAATCAGTTCCCTTATCAGGTAAGGGTTGTAACTAGTTGGTTACAAGTAGCAAATTTCAGTTAGCAAATTACCAGTATAACCTAAGGAGGCTTCCAACAGGTTCCCTAAAACTAAAAATTCTGGGAAAGTTTGGAGAAGCTTTGATAAAGAACCATTAGATTGATAGATGTCACATCAGCATTATTTCTAGGAAGGAAAGCCACATCCGACAAAATGACTTGAAAATCATCTAAGTGAGCAATAGGGATGTTGAGATGTTGATGGGGAGTCATTTACAGTGATTGATTTAATTGCAACTTGATTTTTTTTAGGCTTTGTGTAACAAATTTTTTTATCACAGAATTTGGAGATAACAAGCACAATTTAGGGATAAACACAAGTGTCTTTGAAAAGAAAATTGTAAAAAATAAGATCTTTCAGTGAGTGTGGCTGGGTCTAGTTTATCATGGTTTTATAAATAATTTTAAGATAGATTTCTAGGAATTCTGCAAATTGGCAGATAACATTTAAGTTCCTAGATTGTGAAATAATGAGACTGATGGCCCGAAGCTTCCAGAATGTTTCACAAGATCATGTGACTGAATAGAATAGTTGCAGACAGAGATAGGTTTTTGTCCAGGCAAGTGTAAAGTAATTCATTGAGTGATCAATAATCCAAATAATATTTGTTGAAAAATGAACCCTTAGCCTTCAGATATGAACTAGGAAATTTATTGGTCCTCATGGGGACCTTTTTCTGAAAACAGTGAGGATGAATGATTGAAAAAAAATTTGAAAGTTTTGTACCTGTGTAAAAAAGCCATACTACCTCTGTACTAGAAATGTTTCCTACATTTTTGAGTGTGGAGACCAAAGTATGTAGGCATTAAGAAGGAACAACTCAGATGTTCCAGGGATTAGGAGCTGAAATAGTATGATAGCCTTTTTAGCCTGGACAGTGTATAAATCATGATATGTATCGAGTAACAGATACTCATGTAGCATCTGAATAAAGCACCATGCTGGGTACTTCATAGAGTACAAAACATGGCCTGTGCTTTTAGGAGTTTACAGTCTCTCTCAGTGGAGTTTTGTGGACCAGTTACTCGGTTGGCACCCCTTGAAACTTGAACAGTAGAGGCTAGGACAGCACTGGACAAGTAGTAAGTTCATGGAACTGTACTCCATGGTCTAAAAATATCAACTGTTTGAAAAAAGGAAATTTATACGTCTATTCATGGGTGGCAGTTATACAGTCCCTGGCATACATAAGACACTTAATAAATGCTTCTTGGATGAATTAAGGCAAACTAGAGCTATTATTAGGCTGCATATTTCTGAACTTTTGCAGTTAATATCATGGAGGCCACATTTTGCCCTCCCACAAAATGAGCCTTTATAATACTTAAACTATACAGCAATTCCTGCCTTCTAGAAAAATATAATACTGTAGTCTTTGCTGGGTGTTAGGAGAAGAAATGTGTGTTAATGCTGTGTTGTTGTTTTTCTTTTTATAGCAGGAATGGTGAATTAAAGTAACCAATATTCAGTTTTTGCTTTTTGTTGGAATAATAGAAATATGCTATAAATTGGGGTAGTATTCCAGGAAGATCCACAATTTAGAAAGAATTAGTAAACAAACAGCTTATATAAGATAACTACAGCGAGACTTATGCTTGTTGTTTTTCTTGAAATTAACCTGCTGATGTTTTATGTAACCATCTATATGTATCTTTCCCCTTTGACATCCAACTGTATTAAAAAAGTGTCTTAGTGGGAGACAAAGAGACGATTTTTTTAAAATGTCTTTCAGGAGTAGTGTTCCAGGAGCTAATGAGCAGGTAATATTTTAACAATGGTAATCTTTTAGGATATATGCTATATACATTATTTCCCCATATTTACCAGAAATTACTAGGAAAACTCAGGAAATTGGCTTTCTAGTTCTTCATAGAAATCAATACTCAAACGTCTCTAAAAAGGTTTTCATTTTATTAGAATTTGCTTTAGAACAAGTTTAAAGCAAGTGTTGTTTTACTCAGTATTGCACCTTCTTTTAACAGTAAAGTACTGTGTAGCACCTAAATGTTGATTGCATGAATGAAATTCAACTTTTCTACTTAAAATGCAAAAATGTTTCATTTATTGTTGCATTTATGTCATTAGACTTGTAAAAAATCTTATTTTTGCTTAGGGTTGATGGTGCATGTTGATAAAAGAATCACACTGGCTGCCTTCAAACAACATTTGGAACCCTTTGTTGGAGTTCTGTCTTCTCACTTCAAAGTTTTTCGAGTCTATGCCAGCAATCAGGAGTTTGAGAGCGTCCGACTGAATGAAACACTTTCATCATTTTCAGATGACAACAAGGTTAATGAAAATAGTTATTTAATTACTCGAGCCAGATTTGAGTGGTTGGTTTGAGAGCATCACTCGTTCCTTTCCTTACCAAGTGAAGTTGAGGACCTTGAAATGTAATTTTGCTGTCCTGTCAGCTAAGCCCTAAGTAACTGTTGTTCTTTGTCTTTGTTACCCTTCCTCTGACATGTCGTTTCTGACTTGTAGATTACAATTAGATTGGGGAGAGCGCTGAAGAAGGGGGAGTACCGAGTCAAAGTGTACCAGCTTTTAGTAAATGAGCAGGAGGTAAGGAGCATCGCTTTGGAATCATAGTAAGATAACTTCTTATGTTTTTGGAACATTTGCTACTCCAAATGATAAGCAATTTCATTGATGTGGCTACTGCCTCCATCGCAGATAACAGCCTCTCTCTGCCTTCGAACATAACTTTCTAAGTTTGATCAAAATAAAGTCTTCATCTGAAAGTAGGACTTTGATAGAGAAAGGATTTTTAGGTCTTGGTGTCCCCCCATATTCTGTTGAATAAAAGCTACTTTTGATTATCTAAGGTGAGCAGGGATTCTGTGCAAAAGGGATTTCACAGTAAAAAGATTCATGTGGTCTTTTAAATTTTTTCCTTTTACTAGAATGTTTATCTTAATTGAATCTCAGTTCTTAAATAACAAACAAATATTTTCATCTCTGTGGTAGTGCTGTGGGGGAACACAAAGAATTGGAAAGGCTAGATTCCTGCTTAAGGGGACTGGTATCTTGAAGAGGAAGAGACATGTAAAGTAAAATAATGGCATAAGAGAGAAATAAAAGTGTGGTACAGTAATAGAAGGCATATCTCAAAGCTGCCGCTGCCTGGCTGAATTCCTCTCAGATTGCCATGGGTCCCTAGTTGGTGTGTTTTGTGTTAAGTGTTGTGTGAGCCTTCTCAGCCAGCGTATTTCCTTGCATTTCTTCTTTTTCTCTTTGGTATACAAGTATGAGACAGCACAGCTGAATGCTGCAGCTCTGTATCTTCAAGAATTCTGACACTCGCCAGTTCTCTTGCATTTACAGCCCTGTAGGTTTCTTCTGGATGCGGTTTTTGCTAAAGGCATGACTGTTCGACAGTCTAAAGAAGAGCTCCTCCCCCAGCTCAGGGAACAGTGTGGACTGGAACTCAGCATTGACAGGTAAAGGATATCTGCATGCTCTGCTGGCGGGGTTTAAAGGAGAATGGATGCGTAGATTCATCGTTTCCAGTTGTCATCCCGGCCAAACAAGTTCAGAATTCTCTGAGCTGTTCAGAATTGTAGTGCTTCCATTTCATTCAAAAAGCACTAACACGTGGCTATGAGGAGGCTAGTTTCCTCCTTTGTAACACGAGGAGAATGGTCTTGGGGTCTGCGATGGCCCTCACCACAGAGATCTGTCCTCAAAGGCAAGTGTTGGGGCTTTTCAGGTACGCCTTTCCTGTAGCCATTTATCTTCCCACCTCTTCAGTGAACATTTCTCCTAGGCATTACATCAGTTTTTTAAGGTAAAAACTTTGAAGGGAGAGAAGTTTAATATGTCTAAACACTTTTTAGGTTTCGTCTAAGAAAAAAAACATGGAAGAATCCTGGCACCGTCTTTTTGGATTATCATGTCTATGAAGAGGATATTAATATTTCCAGCAACTGGGAGGTTTTCCTTGAAGCTCTTGATGGTATTATCAATGCATTATCAGGAAATTATTGTCTTCAGAACTATTTAGAAACTAGGAAAAACTGAAGTTTTGATCAGACTATAAATAGGCAGCAAGCGATAGACATATTTTGCATTACATTAAGAATTAACTTTTTGAGAAAAAACTTGGATTCTCTCCTCTTTAGAAACAGTGAGATCTAAAAAGTATGTTTGACAGAAATGATTTTATTTTTCTGATGGTAGCTGTGGTTTTACAGTAGAGAGATCCAGGTAAGGAGCTTCCTCTGCCTGTGCAGATAAGCACCTACTGAGCAAGTCCTTCCCCTCTAGGGCCACACAGGCAGGCTGTGTCAAAGGTCCCGACAACTGAGGATGACTCTCCCTCACCCCACTCCTCCTCTTCATTGATCAGGGCTAAGTATTAGTCCAGGTACCTCCCCCAAAGCAGTGTCAGGCCTCAGGACCTGAGAATTACAAGGGAAGTGGCGTTTGGACTTTTAATTAGCCCTTGTATATTCTCACCCTGTGCTATAGGTTGGGAAGGATGTGGTCTCCACCCTCCTGGTTGACATTTTAGTTAAGGGGAAAATAACCAGTGTTGAGGAGGATTTATAATAAACTGCTTATAGGGAACCCTAGCTGTGAGTGGGAGTAGTCAGGCAGGACTCCATAGAAGAGGTGGCACTTGAGTAACCAACTCTGGAAGGAAACAGAAGAATTGTTACTGGCTCGGGGGAGGGTAAAGGGCTGACAGCATTTCCATCAGTCTGGCAGCACTATTACCTTTGTTTCCTTAGTAACCCTCCTTTCTCTTAGTTTAAGAGGTAGGGAAAAATAGTGAAATTGTACAAGTAACTATAACTACTTGAGTTTAAAAAAAAGACATACTCATTATCTGTTCTTTACTTTTTGCCAGTTCAGTTTCTGACAGTATTTAGAATTCCATTTTTCTTACTTTAAGTTTTACCAAAATAAACTGTGTTTCTCTTTAGTAAGAAGATAAATTCTTCATCTTGAATTTCTTAGGGGTGGAGAAGATGAAATCCATGTCCCAACTGGCTGTGCTGTCAAGGCGGTGGAGGCCATCAGAGATGAGACTGGACCCTTTCCAAGAGGTGGTGTTGGAAAGCAGTAGCGTTGATGAACTGAGAGAGAAGGTGAATTTCCTTTGTCTGTCATGCACTCTTACATTTTCCTTCTTTCTTTAGATGGCATGATTTGGGGGGTTTTTTAGAGCTAAAGAGCTTTTCAGAAACAATTTTTTGAGTTGGAATATTGAAAGCACCTAACAGTTGTCTCAACTTTGACATGGCCACATGTTTCTTTTGTGATTGTGGGGCAGCTAATACTTGGAAAAGCTTTTTACCCACTGCCACCACCAGATCAGCTTATTGAGTTATTGGACTCATTTTTAATCAATCACTCTGATTTTTAGACTGGTTGGAAGGCAAAGAACAGGTAAAACGAAAACAAAGGAGTACAATGGTTTCTTATACACAGCATATACTTTCTCACTCTGAATTTTAATCTATTTATATACATTGGGGGAGAAGGGATTTTATCTTCAAAACTGAGAAAAATAAGTCATCACAAACATGTTTGGTTATGTTTTTCCCCCCAGCTCTGCGAAATCAGTGGGATACCTTTAGAAGATATTGAATTTGCAAAGGTGAGATCAGTGCTGTATATAATGTGCCTGAGTGCCATCATGTCTGCTGGCATGATGTATTCATGGAGTATGTTCTCTTTCTCAGGGCAGAGGAACATTTCCCTGTGACATATCTGTCCTAGAAATTCACCAGGATTTGGATTGGAATCCTAAAGTTTCCACACTGAATGTGTGGCCCCTGTATATCTGTGATGATGGTGCAGTGATATTTTACAGGTAATGTTGATGGCGTACTTGTTGGCTACAGCAGGTAGTGAGACTGCGTTTTACTGTAATTATATTTGTAAAACCAAGTCTGGGCTAATGTGGATATAACTGTCCTTGTTAACTGTTTGCTGAAGGCACATTTTCATTAATGCCCTTCTAGACCGTTTTCTGTAGATAGGCAGCCTGTGTACCATACTTTATAACCACATCAGTGCCTGATCCTTTAACTCCTAACAGGATCCTAGCATTCCCTGGTTAAATGAGGTAAGGAGTAACAATGAAATAACGAATGGGGGCAGGGTGGAGGTAGGGAAGTGTTTGGTTATTCATCTAGCTGAAGATTTCACTAGTTTAATCATTGTTTTTTCAGTTTATATCAACATTGTACAAACCCACGTGTTTTTTCCCTTGTAAAATGTTGAAGAATTAATTTTAACAGACGTGATTGTTTGAATTTAGGGATAAAACTGAAGAAATAATGGAATTGACAGATGAGCAAAGAAATGAACTGATGAAAAAGGAAAGCAGCCGGCTCCAGAAAACTGGACATCGTGTCACCTACTCTCCTCGCAAAGAAAAAGCACTAAAGATTTATCTGGACGGAGCACCAAATAAAGATCTGGCTCAAGACTGATTCTTCTAGTAGAGCATTTTCCCTGGGGGACTTTTTGTTGTAATTGGAAGGTTTGCTACTACTGTGTAGTGCCGTTATGGCCGGACGCTCGTTAGGGGTAAAGTAACGACACCAGCACTGATTGGGATGCCCTTGGCCAATCAGAAGCTCAGTGGCCAGTGGGTCACTGATCAGACTTGGAATCATGTTGTGCACTATAGGCAAATGTACTGTAAAGCTAAAAGGGACGTGCAAATAAAAAACCCTGTAACTAGGAAAGGGGGTGGGGGGAAATGCGTGAACATTTATGAGGACAAAAATGTGCACATAATAGCTAGTAAAACTAGCCTCAAACAGGATATTCATAGCTTAATAATAAAAGCTGTGCAAAGGCCATGAATGAATGAATGATTTTCTTTGTTTCACTGATACACACATTACCTCATTGACAATTCGGAAGTAAATGCAACTTGTGTTAACTCACAGAAAACAGCAGACGTAGGAGCTGAAGACTTAATGGAATCATCGTCAGAACCAGCTGTGACAGTAAGAAGTGTGAAGGTGTTTTGTTTGCTTGTTTGTTTTGGGGGTGTTGTTTTTGTTTTTGTTTTTAAGTATTAGGAACATTATTCTCAAAATCACATCAGAAAGGTCCCTTTAGCAAGTTCCCAGCAGGTGATGGCTCAGTTTACTGCAGTATTGTAACTGTGACTGGTCTTTATTAGGTTTCAGATGTAGGAAAGAATTTCACTATTTCATCCAACACTGTAAATAAAATTTGCCCTTTCAGTTACCAGATTGCAGTTCACATATTTACCATGGCTAATCTTTTCCCACATCATTTTTCACTGTGTACATTTGTGTACATCTGAAAGTATTGCAGCGTATTTAAAGTTAATTCTCAGTTATCACAATGCTGGGCCCTGTAGGATTTTCTTTTTCTTTGTTAATGAGGCTTTTTTATTCAGCTGCCTTTTTTGTACATTTTCATTTTTGAAGACTCCAAGTTTGAATCTTCTAGAACCCTTGTAAGTCACACTTTAATTTTTGGAGTTGATTTATAGTAACATGTAGTTTAACTTTTGGAAATGTCTTAAAATCTTACAAAGTAATTTGCTAATAAGATTAGGTCATCGTACAAGACAGATACAGTCACCATGAATTCATTGCGAAGACTATAGAATCAGCAAGTTTTCGCTTTGCTCAATAAAATATCAATGAAAATAATTCTATATAATTTTTGGAAATGCCATCTAATTTATAAAATCAGTAAAAGGTTTTGGTAAACTTTTTTCATGCCAGATGCTGTTTACAACAATGAACATGCCAATAAAACATTTGTTCATTCTGTTGTGTTATTTTAGTTATTAAACTTTTGTGGTTTTAGAATCTGAGCAGATGTTGAATGTAATTTTGTTTAAATACATGCTTTATGACAAATAATATGTGTTGGGTCTCTAAAAACACGAGGTAGTAGTTACATTTACTCAACATAGTATGTATAAGATGGAAGCAATTAAAATAATCTGAGGAAAAGGAGAACTTACCTTTTAGGTACCCTGTTAACATTTCAGAATTGAACATCATCTGAGGAATTAGTTTCTTACAGTCTGAATTTGAGAACAAATTTGTTTCTCAAATAACCTCAGATTGGCCTCCAACATGACTTAGAATTGTAGGAGATCAGAGAAAGCAAAAACTTCCAAAGCCCAGGGTCACAGTCCGGCACCTGAAGTTAGGCCCTCCTGTGCCTGTGCCAAAGAGTAAAGGGCTTTGAAATGAGAGTGCACTGGAGGAGGGAGCCTGCACACTGCTTCCCTGCCTGCATTTATGAAACAGTGAATGGGGCATATATCGAAGTGCTTGGCACATCAGCGCCTTTGCAGGCAGGCATGGCAAGCATCAAGTTCACTGATTTCATCGCCAGTGTGGGTCTGTTGCCATCATGTGGTTCCGTGACCACAGAATTCATCCGTAACTTTAGTATCCTTGACAAAATGTAACAACAGTGGTGCTGAAAATATTTACATAATCTTTGGCTGCATTCATGGAAATAATACATCAAGATCACATAAAACAGGCCCATTGCATTCTGAACAGTTTGGGATATTTCTGGACTGTCATGGGCACAATATTTTGGGAATGACGTTTCAGTTAAATAAACATTAAATGATCCTCTTGTCCTGCCAAAAAAAAATCCAACTTTTTGACGTTGGACAAGTTCCTGCCCTCAAAGAGCTTAATTCAGCCATGTAGGGGAGAAAATAGGATATACCATACACACAGGTAAGTATTTAAAAAAAAAAAAGAGGGTAACTTAAGAAAGAGAGTCCTTAACAACTAGGAAATGAGAGAAAGTGGTTTGAAAGAGGTGACAACAGAACTGACCCTTAAATGAAGGCTACTGAGAAGGAACAGCATATTACATGGACATCTATCAGTAGATAGAATGTCAAGTACGGCTTCACTGGTGTGTTGAGCATTCAACAGAAATTGCATGATGGCTGGAATAGTAAACATTAGGCTCCAATGTGGGTAGTGTTATTCCTAGGGGCAATAGCGAGCCACTAGAGATTTTTGAGCATGGAAACTGACATGGTTGGACCTGTATTCTGCAAGCAATTATTTTGGCAGGTGAGTGAAGAAAAATTTGGAAGGAAAACATTAGGCAGCTACAGTAAGAAAGGTGAAAGGGGTTGAAGGCCTTAAGGTAATGGCCACATGGTTGGATAGGGATGGGAACTGAACCTGGGCTTTGTTATGAAAACTTCTACCTAGTATAAGTCAGCCCCTCTTCTGCCTTTGAAGTTATCTAGACTCTCAGAGCCCTGGTCTAGAGCAGCAAGATTAAACATCCTCCAGCCCACATACAAACTTAGAAAATCCCAGGAGTTATTGCAATCCATTTAAGAGTCTGATACCTTTTGTCTAGAGCACTGAGTAGTTGGACTCACCTAGAGCCAGTGGCTCTGAGTGGTATGTGTCAGAGGGCTTCCTGGCTCTAAAGTCAGCTTTCTAGCCCCTATTCTACTCTACTATTCAAAGTGGAAAGAATGTGGGAAGAAAAATGAGAAATCTGAGGGGAGGGGGGCCAGGGATTGACAAAATGTGGCAATTCAGCATCTGTGATGAACCAGAGAGAAAGAAGAGGCAGACAACCTTGATGTCAGGAGCCTGGGTGATTGGGAGGCTGGTAATGCCCATGATAGAAATAAGGAACTTTTGGGGGAGAGACATGTTTAGGGTGGATAACTAGTTCTGCTTTTGACATGTTAAGTATGAGTTGCTGATAGGTAGGACATACAGGTGATTGAAGTCCACTAAGCAGTTGGTGGTAGGAAGCTAGAGATTAAGGCTGCCTGCTAGGTGTGGGGGCATCAAATTCAAATAGAAAGGGGCGAGGGGGGATATCAAGCCATACATGAGAATGTCTGCAGGTTGCATATTGACTTAGAAAATCACAGTAACATGCTTTCTTGCGTTTTTGGTTTATTTAAAATGTTTCCCAAATTGCATTTTAATCTCGTTTGGTCTGTACCCTAAAGAGTTGTGGGTTGAATATGGCGAGTGTATTTGACACCTCTGTGTAAGACCACTGAGTCCAAACCCTCATTTTACAGATGAAGAAAGGCAGAAAGAGGTTAAATGATTTGACCAAGGTCATACAGCTCATGTCAGGATTTATTTGAACTCAGGTCTTCCTGATTCCAATTCCAATGCTGTATCCAGCCTGCTGCATCTGTATAGAGATCATTGAACCAAGGAGAAGCCCTAGGTATAGCTTTGGAAGATACCCATGCCTTAAAGGGTGGAAGATAATGATGACCCAGCAAGGGAAACTAAAAAGGAAAGAACAGTAGTGTCATGGAAGCCAAGAAGGAAGACTATCCAGTAGGTTGTGAATAACTGCTAAAAACTGCTGCAAAGTCCGAGACAGGACATTAGATTTATCAGCGAAAAGATTGTTGGTAAGCTTGATGAGTCTAAGTAGAAAGCCTTGGTTCACTACTAGCCTTTGTGTAACGGATTGAGATGTAGTGTATTGTAATGGAATTGGAAGAAGTAAGAATAGATACCTAGAACAGATAAAGGTTAGCATCAGTTAACCTAGGATCTATGAAATTTTAAAATAACTAGATAGAACTGGTTTCCTTTATGATCCTAGGCATTTTATCATATGCACTTAAAAACATTCTGTGAAAAGGTACACATGATTTATCAGGCTGCTGAAGGATCAAAAAGGTTAAGACAATCCTTAACCTTAATCCTTAAGAACCCCTGGGCAGTAAAAGGGAATAAAGAGGCACAGAACTGAAGTTTGAGAAATGGCAGTCAAGTACAAGTATTTTCAAGCTGGGTCAGTAGGACTGACACCTGGGTGTGTAGGCAACAGGAAAGGAACTAGTACGATGGGCAAAACTGAGTATGTGTGAGACTGATGAAGCAAACTTTTCCCCTCAGACAGTGGATCAAAGGAAGAGAACAAGGTAAAAATATAAAAAGAGTTGGATGATGCTGGCCACTACAGATGCCCTCACTTCTTTGCTTTTTATCTTACAAGTGAGATTTTCTTGATAAATATCTAAAGATATTTGTATCTATTTATCGATAGATCCAGAAAAATAACCGTAAGCCTGGAAACCACCTGGGTCAGAAAATTTTATAGCTGAAAGAGAGTTTAGTCTTTCTCTATCTTGCACAACCCTCTTGTTTTACCGGTGAAGCAGTGGGAGATCCAAAAATGCTCAGTGACTTGCCCACTGTCACAACTAGTTTGGCAGAGCCAGTATTAATACCAAAGACTTGAAGTCATAAAAGTTGAACTGGGAATGTTTAATCTGAGAGAGGGAGACAGAAGGAACATGATCATCATTGTCTTCAAAAATTTCAACACAGGGCATTAAAATTTTGTATAGTTATAGAGGGCAGATTACTGATCCTTCAGCAGAAATTTTAGGGAGACATTCACTATAAGGAAGAACACAATTTAAAGCTATTTCAGATGATAAGCATGTCACTTGGATGTGTTTTTATGGAAACAGACATTTAAAAGGGTTATTTCATTGAGTTGAACTATTTGATGTCTAGGTTCCCCTTCAAATCAAGATTCTGTATTGTCCGAAAATATTTTGTAAAATGTGGTTTTAAAATCACAGTTATCTCTAATAGTGGATATTTTTTTCAGTATCTTTGGAAATAGTTCATTAATGTTGTTTTACCCCAAAATTATTTTTAGCTTTTGGTCCCAGAAAGTCATCCACAGTACATGCTGCGTATGATCTTTACTTGATCATCGATATACCATCTTTCAAATATTTTTGGACTAGCAATAGAAAATTAGATTAATAGTTCATCATTTGGCCTCAGAATGGAAGGGTGTACTTTTTAGACCATATTTTCTTCTGATGTTTAAAGTGCCCTTTGCAGCTTTGGATGATAGGTTTATTTAAGTGAAAGGTACTGAACTAATTTTTCAAGATAATTCCCACCCATTTTAGTAGGGGGAGAGGGCAGTGGTAGTGACTCTAATCCATGATGTTATTGGTATAGGAACACCCCATGAGGCAATTCTATCAATGCCCATCTGCAGAATCTCTAAAGAGTTCCCTGGGTAACAAAGCCATTATGTGTCCATGATGGAACTTGAACTCAGATCATAATGACTGAATGATCTCCATACTCTATGCCACACTGCCTCTCACTCATTAATAGTCTGTAAGAATTGGTTTTATTAATTTTTTATGGAAACTTAGATTTAAAAAAAAAGACCTAATGGGGCAGCAAATATTCAATAACTCACTTTTCCATTTTATTAAGATTGTTCAATAGCAACTGAAGAATAATATCCTAACTCACCCAAAGAGGCTTCTTTGAGGGCAGAGGGTTGGTGGTGATGGTTGTTTGTCCTTCATTCTCAAAGAGGACCAATGACATCATGAGGGGGATGTCTCATCTTGTAAGTAAATTGGATGTAAAGGAAGCAGAACTGCACAGAGTCCTCCTTTTTTAGTATTTTCATTTTACCTCAGTCATATCAGGTTACTAAGGTTAATGCCATAAAAGAACTTTTAAAATACCACGTCTCTACCAGGAAGTTGTGTGCAGAAAGTTGGTGAGAATGTATCACTGATGAGCAAATATGCTTCAATTCAGAGGGTTTGGGGGACTCTTCTATAGCTATGTTTCATTTCGGCTGCACTTCAGTTTTTAGTAGAGTTGACTGAAGATTTTTTTTTAAGATTTGGACATCTGGATTTTTAATGTAAAGAATACTCAGAAACTTCTTGTTAACATTTCACCATGATTATATTTTCAAAATTACAAGGAATTCTGTACATGGCTAAACTCCACTGTCCCTAAAAAAAAAACCATTAGTGGGGAAAATTGTTTCCCTTTATAGCTCATCCTACCAAAAGCTTTCAAAGCATTTTAAAGGGGGAAATGCCATTTCCCTACCATTCATATTAAATGTTGGGGGTAATTTAAGCTGAGCAAGTGCAAAAGTAAGAATTCATTTTTATACCCATAATTTTGAGTCATCTGACCAAAAGCATAGCAAGCCTAACTTTTTTTTTCAGTGCAACCTTTTTTTGGTCCAGATGTGTAAATTAACTGAAAAAAACCACATTGAAAAAGAAACCTCATCTGAACATGCATGAAAAATAATCCCTCAAAATATATTAGTTATTGAATTGCACCTCTATCCAACAGTGAATGTGTTTGGAGCAAGACAATATACACAAATTACAGTTGTCAAAAACTAGATTACAAAGCTGTCCTTGTTGATTTAGATCTCATCTACATAGAACAGATCAGAGGTCACAGCAGGCTCATCTAGAGAGATCTCTGAAAGATCTCTCTCCAAGTTTTCCAGTTCCCTACGGACTTCCTGGATGAGATCTCCATCCTCTTCCTGCTCCTCAGTAATGTCTCCAGGCAGCAAGCTGAATAGAAGGCCCTCATCTGTCATGGCATGGTCTTTGTCTTCACGCCTTGTTTTATTGAAGGATAGTTCACACACATACACCAAGCTGTGCCTGGAAAGCAAGCAGCTAAATTTGGTCACAATTCGCCAGCGCGACTATCTTAATCTCGGGCTTTGGCACTTTAATGGTGGCCAGATCCCAACTCAGAAGCATCAGTGAGGCTCCTGTATTCAACTCTATATCTACGGCTCAAGCAATGCTGCCAAAAGCATGCACACGGTGGTTTGGTGCCTCTTGATCATGGAAGTTCTGCAGACATTTTAATAATTTAATTAATTAATTAATTTAATATTAAAAATATTTTTTCATTTCTCCATGCATGGGAATATTCAAGGGGTCCCTGACACATTCAACTGATCTGAATCAGTAATTACATTTACTCACTCTCCCTACTAGTTCGATGACGCAACTACCCACTTGGATGGAATAGCTAACAGCTAGCATTTATATCTCATTTTGAGGTTTGCAAAGCACTTTTACATGTGTTATCTCACTTGATCCTGCTATAATGATTCCCATTTTACAGGTAAGGAAACTGAGGCTGAGAAAGTTTAAAGAACTTGACCAAGGTCACACAGCTAGTAATTGTGGCAAGATTTGAGCTTCCAGAGTCCAAGTCCAGTGCTCTCTATCCACTGTGCCAAAATCAGGATCATAAATTTAGAACTTGAGATTTTAGGAGCCATCAAGCCCAACTCAAGGAACGGAGGCTAAATGCCTCCCAAAGGTCACAAGGGCATTGTATCAAATCTGAGATTTGAACCCAGGTTCTATGACTCCAGAGTCCATGCTCTGGAAACCATACAGTGGAAACGCTGTACTGTGCTGTCTTGTTTTCTCTAATGTCACCCTTTGAATTGGGAAATATTTAAAGGTGTGTATGAGAAATTGCTTTTGTTTTGTTTTTTCTGGAGAGCTCACCTGTGTGGCTGGCAGATTAAGCCGGTCGCACATGGGCATCGGTCTAGTGCCCCATCAGGCTCCAGCTCCCAGGTGATGAGATCCAGCAGTCTGTTGGAAGGGTCATGGCAGGGTTCTCCCTCCACTGGCAGTGGTGTGCAAACAGGAAACAGCAGCCCTGCAAGAGGGCAACAAACCCTTACTGACCTCTTCTCTGAGCTACATGGGGGATACAGAAAAAGTAGGTGTCCTTACCCTTGAGCTTACCCCAGTGGGCAAGGAAAAGAGATATCGACTCTAATTGCTCCATCTGCTTCCCTCCCATTCCCACTACCCCTAAAGAATCAGTAATGAAGGAAATTATTTCACTTTATACCCCATTGAAATCTGGCTTCCAACCTCATTACTCAACGGAAACTCTCTGTCACAGGTTACCAAAGACCTCCCAAATGAGAATGTGCCATCCTTGAGGGCAGGGTGTTTCTTGCACTTCATATACTGCTTTGCTCAAGTGTCACTCATTGGTTCGTCTCTCCTTTGACAATCCAACTGCATTTTCGTATTCCTTTTCTTTCGTGACTTCTTTTTAAAAACTGTTGGCCATTCTCTCCTCCGAGGACCTAGAAACTCTTTCCTCCGTAGATTTCTGTGGTACTCTTTTCTCATGGCTCTTCTCCTATCTATCTGGTTACTTCTTCATTCCTTTTGATGATCATCCACATTCCACCCCTCACACATGGATATATCCTCAAGGCTCTTTTCTCCATTTACAACCTTTATGATCTTATAAGCTCCCATGGGTTCAATCATCACATCTATGCAGATGACTTCCGATTCTGGTCTCCCAGTGCAATATCCCATAATCATTTCAAACAACATTTCCATAACAGAACTCATTCTTTCCCCTCAAAACTGACCTCATCCAAACTTCCCTGTTTTGTCAAGAGCACCACCAGTCACCCATATTCCCAACCTCGGAATCACCTTTGACTTCTTACTCTTATATTGCTAAGTGGCCAAGTCTTTATAATTGGTCCTACCTTCACAGTATGTCTCATGTCTTCCCCCTTTGCTCCATTCATAGTAGCCATGTCACCTCAGACCCTCATTACTTCTCACATGGACTACTACAATAACCACCTCTTTGATCTCCCAACCTTCCATCTCTCCCCTCCCCAAACCATCCGCTACCTAACAGCCAAATTGGTATTTTTAAAGCACAGATCTAACCATGTTGTTCCCATGCTTAAGAACCACTCCAGTGACTCCTGTTTGCCTCTGAGATAAAGTACAAATTCTTCTGTGGTTTTTTTAGTGTGACCTTACTCTCCATTCTATTTTCCAGGTCAAACTGGTCTGTGTTATTTCTGGTCCATGACATTGTATTCCCATCTGTATCACCTTTCTTTCAAAGCTCAGGTCAGATGTTACTTCCTATATAAGAAACCTATCCTTATATCTCAACCCTTCCCTGCTTTGTATATATTTTGCACCCAATTTTCTATATATTGTTTTTGTTTTCCCATGTAGAATGTCTACTCCTTGACAGTGAAGATGGCTTTATTTATGTCTTTGCATTCCCTGAGCCTAGAAATGCTTGCTGAACAAATCAATCAATCAATCAGATAACTTGCTATACTTTGCTGCTTCTGGAACCCAAATGAAAAATAGAACAGAAAAATATCTTGAAGACTTAAAAAAATTTAGCCCATTTTTACAGTTCTAAAGTCACCACTATAATGATTTCCTTGCTCCTCCAGTCTCCTGAGTATGGGAGTGAAGCAGATTTGACTCCTGGAAAAAATGTGCTGAGAACCATCCTTTCTATCTTGATATGAAGCTAGAGATTAAGGGATTCCTGGGAAGGAAAAAATTAATACATCAGCTCATCCTCCTTTGAGGATGTCACTGAAGTCTTTGCTTCCAGACCCCTAGACACATACATGTGGGTGTGAGCACACACATGCACACATATAGGACACACACACACACACACACACAGACACACACACAGGATTTGTCTTCTTTTGTTTGGCTCCATAGGGGAAAACTAGGAATAATGGGGGCAGGCAGAATTGTCAAGAAGTAGATTTTAGGATTTGTAAAGACACTTCCTAAAAATTAGATGTGTCCGAAATGGACTGCTTAAAGAAGCAGTCGGTTCCCCATCACTGGAGTGTCAGGGATGTCATAGAGAGGGTTCCTTAGCACCTTTGATTTAACTAGATGCCCTCAGAGAAAAGACCAGGGGTGGGAAAGAGAAGGGAGAGAAGGGATGAGATGCGCTAGACATCTTCAATTATTTGGTATGCTGGCATGCAGATGTGGGATTAGGCTCACTCTGCTTGGCCACAGAGGGCAAAATTGGGACCAGTATATCAAGAAAAACATCCTCAGGAGTAGTACCATTCCAAAATGGGATGGAATACCTCAGTCCTTCCTCACTAAAATGTTTCAAGGACATCTAGGAATATTGGAGAGAGGATTCTTGCTTTGGTACAAGTTGGATTAAATGCCCTCTAGATCCCTCGCAACTCTGAGATTCTGTGATTCTAGGAAGAACAGTTAGTCTTGTTTCTAATATGCTACTGCCTGACACAATCTTATCGAAACAGGGCTTCTCATTGAAACAGGGAAGGCCACCTACCTTTCTGAAAAGCACAGCACAAGCCAGGCTGGCAACCCTGCTGGTTGTCACAGATGGTCCCATTACTACCTTTTGAAGCAGCTTTTTCACAGTGACCCCAGACACAGAGCTGGTCCTCACAGCATTCGCTATCTCTTGAGCAGCGCTTGAGAAAGGGGACAAAAACATGGAATGAGGGCCCTCACACCTGGACAGAGGTTAGGACAAGACAGAGATAGGGAAATTGAGTGGGACTAACTACTTAGTAATAATGAGAGGACTGTGAGCAAAGTCTCAAGGGGATGGAAAATTCTGTGTGTCAAACCAACAGTAAGCAGTAGGTTTGGATGAGGAGAGAGGCATACCTTAGAAAAACCAAATGCACAAATTTGTGATTTTGCAAAGTAGCTCATCTAGGAGCTCACTGATTATTCACATTACAAAATGATTATTTTAATAATTTAAATTTAATTTAATTTAATAATTTAATTTAACTCAGCTTGTGCAATTTAACTTTGAAATTTTGGTAGAATGAGAATAAGCACAGATTTGAATTCAAAGGTCCTGGTGCCATGTTTGGATGCTGCCATTAGCTATATAATACTAGAAAAGACTCTTCCACTTTTTTTGAACATTAACTGCCTCATTTGTAAAATGAGGATAATAATATTTGTATTGCCTATCTCACAGGGCTAATTTGAAGGAAGTGCTTTGTAAACAGCAAGTACCCTATAAAAGGGAGTTGCACAATAGTCTATTAATCCTCAAACTGTAACCACTGGGGTAGAGATTCTCTATTTGACAAAAACTTCAGGAAAAACTGGAAACTAGTCTGGCAGAAATTAAGTCTAAACCAAGATTTCATACCATATCCCACAATAAGCTCCAAGTAAATATATGCCTTAGATATCAAAATCATAAACAAAGTGAAAGCACAAGGAAAAAATTATCTTCTATATTTATGGATGTGGGAAAAATTCTTCATCAGTTAAGGAATAGAAAGGATCATAAAAGATAAAATAGCCAATTTTGATTACATATAATTAAAGAGTTTTTGCACAAACAAAAACAAGACAGTTAAAAATCAGAAGAAAAGTAGTTAATTGGGGAAATGTTTGTAGTAAGTTTCTTTGATAAAGGACTCATTTCCAAGATATATAAGAAACTGATTCAAATATTAAAGAATGACAGCTATTCCCCAACAGATAAACCACCAAAGGCTATGAAAAAACAACTCTCAAAGGAAAAAATAAAAAATTCTAAGAGCTGTATAAAAAATGTTTCAAATCACTAATAACTGAAAGATGCAAATGAAAGCAACTCTGAAATTCCACCTCATACCTATATCAGATTAATGAAAAGAATAATAAATTTTGGAAGGACTGTAAGAAGACAGGAGAATCAATGGACTTGTGGTGGAACAGTGAATTCATCCAGATCTTTTGGAAAGTAATTCGGAAGTTTCTCACCAAAGTCATTAAACTGTCCATGCCCACTGAACCAACGATACCACTATACCTCCCAAAATATCAAAGGAATAAAAAAGACCCAAATATACAAAAAATGTTTATAGCAATTCTTTCTATTTGTAGGAAAGGAGTGGAAACAAAGGCAATGCTCATCAAGCAGTGAATGGCTGAACAAATTATGGCACATTAATATAATGGAATATTATTGTACAATAAGAATAATTAAAAAGATGGTTTCAGAAAAAGTGATGCAGAGTGAAGTGAGAACCAGAACAATCTGTGCAGTAACAACATTACAAAACAACAATTTTGAAAGACTTCGGAATTCTAATCAATGCAAGGACCAACCAAAACCCCAGAGAACTGATGATAAAACACGCTACCCACCTCCTGCCAGTGAGATGATGGACCCAGGGCACTGAATCATACATGCTTCTTTGGACCTGGCAGATGTGTGCACTTGTTTTTCTACATACACTGTGCTTGTTTGTTAAAAGAACTGCACTCTTTATTGGGGGACAAGAGGAGACTTAAGAGAGAGAGGGGAGGTAGTGACAATATTACCCCCCCAAAAAACAGCAAAGGAAGAAAGGTCACTAAAGTTGTTTTTGACATGCACAGAAAAGAAGGAAGCTCTGAAGGTACATACAAAACCAGGGAAATTTTGAAAATAACACGTTGAATATATTATATATTTAAAAAGGCAAACTGGACATAAAGGAGATTTTTCTTCTCCATAGTTTGGGGGGATGTGTTAAATTCAGAACAATTCTTTTGTTAAAAAGGGAGAGTAATTGCTTCTTAAGTATTATTTAATGAGCATAATAAGTATTTCTTAGTAAGTAATAAGTATTCTTATTTCCCCAAGCATGTCTGTATGTTCAAGGAATGTATTTATCTCTATGTTCTCAGAAAACAACTAGTTGATTACTCTCCATACACCTAAATAGCCTACAGAGGCATTTCATTAGATAGGAATGATCAGCCCCAGTCTGGCTAGAAGGCAGAGATGCTACTGGATCTTCTCACCTGGCTGTGCTAGTTACTAGGAAGGGGTCTGTACTTTTGGAAATTGACAGGACTATATTTAGAGTTTTCTCTGCCAACTATCTCTCCCATCTTCTCATCAGTCCCCACATGAATTATGTTATCTTTGGTGTTTCCAGGAATACTAGGAGTTGTGGGGTGCCCACTGAGCAGTGGACACAGGCTTTTGGAATTTTTCCTAAGGGATTGGACACACTGGGGAGCCAGAGGGGGCCAGTACAAAAGTCAGATTTTGAGGCATCTGCAAAATGGCTTCTAAGAGAGTAATACCAGAGGAGTATCTTGGTCAGACCTTCACAGGGCTTAGCTACTTACTGTTTGTTGGTCCTTACAGAGTTCACAAGTATATTCAAAACTGGAAAACTGGCAGTATTTCCCTGTCCCACAGTCCTCATCGATGATACACTCCTAGAAGAGGAACAAAATTGTTAAATCATTGAACAAAATGGTTCTCATAACACAGGCTGGGTTTTTCATTGATTTGCTGCCAAAAAGCCTTATCTACATGTTAACTTGTCTCATTTGGTACTCACAATAAAGCTGTGAGGTATCCCCATTTTACAGATAAGGAAACTGAAGCTCAAGTGACCTTCCCAGGTTTTCAAAGGTAGGATTCCTCCTGACTCAAGATCTAGCACTCTCCCCTCTATACCTTGTTGTGACTAAAAATATGATCAAGAAAAACCTAAAATGATATGGTAATGTCGTTAAAATAGTCACTATTACATGCTAAGGAGTAAATGGATGCAGAGGGTAAACATCTATCAGTCCCAGTCAGCTCCATCTGATCCAGTTCTACAAGCCCTTATTAAGCATCTACTGTGTGCAAAACCTGTGCTCCATGCTGGGGAAAAGATCAAGTTTAGACAAAACATGATCTGTCTTCCACTTTCAGAGACATTTTTGTGTGTTTACTTTTCAACCTCACTGAGACCGGGGCTTATGTCTCTTCCCCAAAACAGGTCTTGGCACTTACAGTGTTTGTGGAATTGAATTTAAAGTAAGCTTTGTAGTAGGGGGACATAATGAACCTATGTTCATTATATATTATAGCTACAGTGCAAATGAATACATGCGAAGTGCGTAGTAGGCATGTACCCAAGGTACTATGTGAGGTCACTGTCAACAGGAGGAATCACCAAAGGTTTCCTAGTCAGGTTTTCAAGGATAAGGAGAAATTCAACAGGGTGAAAGGAGGGCATTTCAGGCAGCGTGAGCAAAGACACCGAGAAAGGACACATCTAGAGATTGAAGAGGGGTGGATTTGGCTGAAATGTAGAATATATAGAAAGAAAGAGTGTAGGATAAGGCTGGAACAGAAATGTCAAAACATGTCACTTCTAAGTGTGGCCCAAGTCAGATTAACAGAATAAAAATACAATAAAACATAGATAATATTACATGTTAAAACTAAGACAATATGTAATATGCAGGAATCCTTATGTACAAATTAGTGGCCCTGGTTTTTATTTGAGTTTGGTTATCACCATTTTGGAAGACTTGAGTGGTACCAGACTGGAAAGGTCTTCAATGGCTGAGATCAGTTCCAGGAAAGGTCCTCAAACTGCATGTACTCTCACAAAAGGAGCTGCCTAAATGCTCCCCAAAGTGACCAGGTGACAGAATTTGGTTTCTTACCAAATTATCTTTCTTTCTTATCTTTCCCTTGTTCTGGTGTTTTATTTATTAGTTCTTTTTTTTCTTCCTTTTATCTACCTATTTAATTCTTCCCCTCTTTCCCCTGCCAGTTAAGTAGGCAAAGAAAATTCCCTTGCTCCCCCTTCCCTTTAACTTGGCTCATTAGTTTTTAAAAATTTCATCTTTCTGAACCTTTTTTTTAAAAAAAAAAAAAAAAGGATTTCTCTCCCTCATTCTCTTAATAATTTATATTCTCTTTCCATATAGTCTAAACTTTATTCTTTAATTCATGACTGTTACACTTATTTGGTCCTTTAATCTCTGTATTCTTCATGGAATTAAAGCATCTAAGATACCTATTTTGGGTTCCCTGTAAATAATTACTGCTTTTTAGATATGGCCCCCAGGGCCCTTTTTTTTCTGTTGTGCTACTTACTCTTAGAAATGCTAACTCCTGCAAATGATAGAGAAGATATTGCTTCATTGTAGGAATTTCCTGTGTCTCTGATTGTGCAGATCGTGGTGAATCTTTGCTCTCCCCTTGGTAATTTCTTTCCCATTTGCCATGTACTGTTTTCCCTGCGGCCATGCCTTCCCAAACTTCTGGATGTCAGCTGTCCCCAGGAGCCCTGATTCTTTTTACCCTAAGGAAAGATGGTCCCTGAGATGACACGCATCTCTCTTCATGGACTCTCTCTCCTCCTCCATTTATCACTAATGCTCCATCCCTCCACTGAAACAAGACTTCCTCCTTTTTTTCCCCCTTTTTCAGTCCCTCCCTTCACCCAGGTGCTCTTCTTCCTGTGAGACTACAGGAATTATTTCCCCTTTATTGTTAATCTTTTATTTTTACTAGAGTTCAATGCATATTCTCCTTTATCTTCTTCCTCCTTCCTTTTTTGTGTGCCCTCTCATCCTCTAATTTAGTCTGACAAAAATACTGATTCACCTCTAGGCAGGTGTTTGATGTTTGATACTTCTTTCTCTACAACTGCTTTTATTTGTCTTTTGCTTTCACCCTCGTCTCCTTGTGTGATATTAAAGAAAGAAACTTCTTAATCGTCTCTCCGTTGTTATTTTCTTGTTGTCCCTGGTTGTCCCTTCTTGTATTTCTATTGCCTGTGGTGTTTGAGAAACAAATAATTTTGAGGAAAAAATCATTTGTTCAGGCCTGGTTTTCTTTCTAGAAATGCTTTGAGCACCTCTTTTCACTCAATGTCCATCTTTTTTCATCAGGGTATATAACCTTGAATTGCATCTTGAGTTCCTTTGCTGTTCACAATACATTTTTATTCCATTTCCTTCTACAGTTTCTGGTGGGTATAGAATAGCCCTGTTATTTGAATTTCCTTTACTTTATATTTCAAGAGCTTTCTCCTGACTACTTGTAAAAAATTTTTTGTCCTTGGAATTGCTTAACTTAACAAGTATGTGTCTTGGGGTTTTCACCATAGGGTTTACACTGCAATTTTTTGGTTCTGCTCTTTGTCTTTTCCTGGAGGCAATCTGCAGGTGCTTTCAACTGACATTTTGTTTTCCGTGTTCAAAATATGGGAAACTTTTCTTGCATTATTTCCTGAATTATGGTAATGAGGCTTTTTGACATGTGGCTTTTGGGGGAAGATTTATAATCCTTAAGCTGTGTCTATGCATCCCATCTTTAAGATCAATATTTTGCTTCTATGGAGATCATGTTTTCTTTTTTTTTCTTCCTTTCTTCTAATCAATTCATCAAACATTTATTAACTTATTCTAGTTTATCAATTATGCAGGTCATAAATTCTGCCTGCATAATTTTTATTTCTCTTTTAAACTATTCATGAATTTTGTGTTTTCATAATCTCCTGAGAATCTACAAATTCCTCTGCTTCATCAAGCTCTGATCTACTTTCCTTTATCTCACAATATTTATTCATAACTATCTGGACTCTTTTAGGTGATTGGAGACCATATTTCATTCTGCTGTTAATATCTTCCCCATTGGTTCATGTGCTTAATGCTCAAGACCTTTAACTGATTTGCTTTTCCTCCTGAAACCTTTGGCATTTTTAGTCTTTTCCCTTTACTTCCCCCCACTGCTCACTTTCTGATTTCTCTTTTGGTGACAAAAGAGGCTAGAGGCTCCCTAGATGGGTCACCTCCCATGTTGGGCAATTCAGATTTCACTGCCCTTAGTCCTTGCCCCAAATGACTTCTGGGAGAATAGAACTGGCCCTACCTGGAGACTGAGTTCTTTTCCTCAGGCTCAGTGGTGTGCCACTCAGTCACACACATGTCCTGCATCAGTTTCCTCAGTTTCTCAACTGTCTACTACAGCACAGAGTTCTGTCTTGCCGTTATCCCAGAAAAAAAAGCTTCTGCCTTTTTATTTTCCATGGCTCTGTGAGGAAAGTTGCATTCTACTGCAAGCCTGTGGGTTAGCTTGTGTGGCCCTGGCTTTGTGTTGGGTGCTGATTGAGTGTTAGGGGTTTGGAGATTAGCCTTCTCTGCTATTAGTTAATTGGGTTCTTAGTTCATTTTGGTTGTTGGTGACCTAGACTGTGAAGATAACTAAAACTGCTTTATGCCTTGAGCATAATTTCTATTATAGAGAGACATAAGAGGTTGTGAGAATAGGAGAAAATGTGTAGTCTCCCATCTTGTTCATCCTATCAGGTAACATTATTGGGTAGACCATGGGGAGGCCATTAAGAGATCTGGAGCAAAGGAGCGACATGCTCTTCCCTGTCATATGTATAAAGGATGTGTTTCAACACATAAAGAGAAGAGGAAGGAAAAACACGTAAGGTAAAGCCTCTTCCTTCCTTCCTTCCCTTTCCTTCCTTCCTTCTTCCCTTCCTTCTTCTTTTGTTTGAGTCTTCTTACACAAGATGTCTAATACAGAAATGTTTTGTTTGATTGCACATATATAACATATCAGATTGCTTACAGTCTCTGAGAGAGGGGAGGGGAGGAGGTAGGGAGGGATAGAATTCGGAACTCAAAACTTTTAAAAAATGTTAAAACTGTTTTAAGATGTAATTGATGTAATTGGAGGAGGGGAAATAAAATGAAAAAGAACTCAGGTCTCTTAACTCAGCCCAGTGTATTTTTCCACTACAACCCCTGCCTCCTACACTTCCTATCCCTCACCCTACACAGTCAAAAGCTTATGTGCTTGTGTCCTTTATTTGAACACACCCTAAAAGAGTAACACAGATACCCTAAGGATTGGTTTTAATACATTGAACAGATGGATTTAATTTATAAAGTAATTAGTTACAGGCCTTACAGTAAGGACACAGGAAGAGTTAGTCTGACTTGCAAGAAGGCTGGGGAAAGAGAAGAGAGAGAGTGAATGTTGGGGAGAGAGGACAGGAAGGTGGAGGAAAAAGAGAAGAAGAGAGGAGGGGGGAGGGAGAGGAGAAAAGAGGAGGCGGGAGGGAGAGGGGAGGCATACAGACAGAGCCTTTCTAAGTCCCTGTTTAGGAAGAGCCTTTATGCCTTTGCCAAACAAGAACCAGCCCTATGGGAGGGAGAGAAAGATATACCCTGCTGTGTTGGCATTGACCTGGGCAGGGGCTGCTTGGGCAATCTTTGCATGGTCCCCATCCCCAACCCCCAGACTCATGGAATATTAATAATTCTCTGAACCCTGGGCCCCAGGGGCAGCTCAGCCTTTCTAGCTGACAGGGTTGGGCCACACTGAGCATTCACATCTGCAAATGAAGAAGGTGAGCCAGAAGGTTTCATTGGTGAAAAGTTGACAAGAGACTTTTTCCAGCAACAGTATGTCAATGGATTTTTGGTTTTATTATCATTATTATTACTAATGCAATAGCTTTATGGGGTGCTGGTTGAAATCTACTGCTTGATGGTTGCAGTCATGGAGGTACATAGAGCTGGGGGAGAGGAGTGTTCAGAGAAGGAAAAAATGGTGCCATGGGGGGTGGGGACTCCATCCTTAAGAGGTTGGAGCTGTGCTCTAACACATTGTGGGATCACTCCAGGAGAGCCCACAGCCTAACCTTACCATCTAACAGTTTTCCAGTCTTTTTCCTCCAATGCCCTCTTCAGAATTCATCTCCTCCTACTACCCACTGTGCCCCCCAAATGATCACCAAATGGCAGCCAAGAATCCTCTCCCTTTAATCTCATAGCCACCTGGCTGAACAGACAAAGGGGGACAAGGTAGCTGTGCCCAGGCTTCTGGCAGCCAGGTCCTTTCAAAGGTAACAGACAACGAGAAGACCCAAGCCCAGAGCTAATAACACTACCCAGTGTAGGCCAATCAAACCACTCTGAAGACCAATTCAATGGATCCCTTCCAAGGGAGACCACATAGTACAGTAAGAGGCAAGAGGGGATAAGCATTTCTTAGGCATCTCCCCTGTGTCAGGCCCACTGCTCGGTGCTTTACATAGCAGACCTGGGATTGTGTCTGGGCGCTCTGCTATAGGTCTTTCAGTAAGTCTTCCCCACTGGTAAAATGAGGTCAGCCTTACCCCCGACCTTCTGATTCTAAATTACTCAGATGTGGAAAGTTTTTGCCAGCAAAGCAAGAAGCCAGAAGAGTCAAATAACTACCCTAGCCATGAGAAACAGTTAATTGAGAACATGCTGAAATGCCTGAAACTCCCCCTCTCCTCTCATTAACTACACTGTCACAAGATAATAGGATTTAGAGCCTGGAAAGGATTTTAGGGGCACACAGCTGGACTGTGTGATGAAGCCCTGGAAAGGAAAGTGTTTCCCTAGGGTCACACAGAACCAGAATTTGAACTCAGGTCCCTTCCCTACAAATCTACTGCTTTTTTTACTGTACCACAAGGGCAGAGGCTGATTGCAAACCCAAATACACTAACATCAGACCCTAAGAACCTCTCTCTGACAAAATCAGGGTCTACAAAGTCCAGGAGCTGGTATTCTCCTGGTCAGTCCATCCATCAGCAATCATATATTAGGTGCTGGCTGCAGGCCAGGCACTGTCCTAGGTGCTGGGGACACAGAGACAAATAATGAATGATCCTTGCCCTCAGAGAGTTTCAATTTTAAGAATCCTTTGATACCAGCACATTCTGTTCTCATGCAGTGGTCCCACCACCATCACTCAGCATAGCCCCATCACCAAACCCAGTGTATCCAGCTCCAGGGCCATCCTCTGCTGACTTAGCACAGCTGTTGCAAGACTTGTGAGAAAGAGCTGCTAATCCCCAAGACAGACGGGTTTGCATGGCCTCCTCTTCCTGAGTTCAAATCTGGCCTCAGACATTTACTAGCTGTGTGACCCTGTGCCAGCCACTTAAACTCTGTCTCAGTTTACTCAAGTGTAAAACTGGAGATAATAGCACTTACCTCACAGGATTATTGGGAGAATAGTAAGTGCTATATATATGTGTGTGTGTATATATGTATGTATATATATGTGTGTGTGTATATCTGTATATATGTATATATATATGTGTGTGTATATGTATATATACATGTGTGTTGTTGTTCAGTCATGTCCTACCCTTTGTGACCCCATTTGGGGTTTTCTTGGCAAATATATTGGAGTGGTTTGTCATTTCCTTCTCCAGCTCTTTTTATAGACGAGGAAATTGAGACAAATGGTTATTATTAGTGCTATTATTATTAGTGGAAAAAATGTTGGATTTGGAAGCAGAGAAACTGGGTCCAAATCCCAGATTCCTTCTAACAGTACCCGATGTCTGGCTTGTTGTAAGGATCAAATGAGAAGATATTTGTAAAGTGCTTAGCACAGTACCTGGCATCTAGGAGGTCCTATATAAATACTGACTGCTACTACAACTGTTTGTAAACACTGAAGACAAGTGCCATATTTTTTTTTTTTGTATTCCTGGATCCTAGAACAATATCCTACACACAGTAGGTACTTTAAAAAAAAAGCTACCTCTTTTTCTCACTGGTGAGTTCTTCCCCTAAATCTTCATTTGAGGAAGTACTCATGCCAGCCAAACTCATTCCTCACCTGGCTCAGCTCCCGAATCCTTGGACTATTTTCCTGCCTCTAACTGAGGTTTTAGTACTTCCTTCACTTATTTGAAATCTTAATGTTGAGAAAGGGCCCAAAGGTTTCACCAGACTGGGAGAGGGATTCCCGGCACAAAATAATGAGAGCCAACATTTACACAGTATCTACTATGAGCAAGTCACTGTACTAAATGCATTACAATTATTATCTTACTTGATCCTCATAGCTCTGAGAGGTAGCTGCTACTATTATTCCCATTTTGCAGATGAGGAAACTGAGGCAAGCCAGGGTTAAGTGACTCATCCAGGGTCACAAAACTAATAAGTATCTGAGGTCAGATTTGAACTCTGGTCTTCTTGACCAAAAGTTTATCCACAGAACCACCTAGCTGTCCAAAATAGGTTAATAGAACACCTCCTCTAAGACAACAAGTTAATAGAGGAAGTTTCTCACCAGGAGTTCCTTATATCAATGGAAATCACATGTGCAGTCAAAAAAATAAAAACATTTAGCTTTGGAGGTTGGAGAAATGTCTAAACCCAAAACTGCCCACAGAAAGTATGAAAAAACACCTCAAGTGTCCCTGCAGGATTTCTGTCCTTAGTCCCATCACGTCAGGTCATGGGGCCCTGAGTAATCATTGAACTCTCCCCAAGGTACATCTTCCCCCATCTCACCCCCACAGGTGCCCAGTATCACAAGGAGGAAAGGAATTAGTGAGTCTCTCAGGTCTGCTTCTATCCAGGTAGATTTAGCCTAATCATCTTGTGATATTTTTCATTTGTCCCATTTAGGATAAGGATCTGGGGCTGACAGCCAATGGGTAAGTAAGGGAACTCTCCTATGGCACATACCAATAACCACGGTGCTGCTGGCTGCTGCACTTGGCTAAAACCACAGATGCTGACTATCTGGCTCCTTCTCAGAAATAGTCATACAATAATAGAAAAATAAAAAGAGCAGAGGCTATTCTAAATCTATTTTCTAGTTAGAGGAAAGAAAAGAAATGGTCTTTGATAGTGTGGGTCAGGCATAGAGTGCTTTCAAAGCTCTGATCTGAGCTACCTGTGAAAGCCATCTCATTGTCCTGGTGATGGTTTGTTGACTGTAGGTCCTGTCTCACATCCTCAACATTCCTTTATCACATCCCAGTAGAATAGAAACTCTTTGAGGGTAGAAGGATGGACAGATATATAGATGGATAGACGGATGGATGGATGGATGGATGGATAGATGGATGAATAGATGGATGAATGGATGGATGGATGGATAGATAGACAGATAGATGAAAGACAGATGGATGGATGGATGGATAGGATAAATATTTTAAAATATTTAGTGTTCACTATGTGCCAAGCACTATGCTAAGGACTGATGGTGTAAATATGAGCCAACAAAAAGTAGTTCTTACTTTCAAGGAGATTACTTCCTAATGAATGAAGACAAAAATTAAAAAGGAGCTTTGGAGAGGGGAAGGAAAGAGTAAGTGCAGAGAGTGAGGAGTGAAGCCAGCAGGGCAGGTGAGCACGACCTCACACGAACTGGTTTTCTAGGGCAGGGCTTCTTAAACACACATTTCGGCAGCCTTCACTGACACTGGGTGGCATGACAGCATGCACAGTGCAAAGCTCGTGTGCCCTGTATTCAGAACCAAGGCTGCAGGATAGCTGCGCTACCAAAAACTCCTCAGATTTTTTACGTGGTCGATTTTTAATTAATTTTTGGTCCTTGTGAGTTCAGAAAACTTTGACTGTTGTCAAATTTTTCTCTCCCTCATATGGGGTCAAAACCCATAGGTTAAGAAGCCTGGTCTAGGCCAGGGACTTATCAATCAGAAGAGTTGGTCAAAGGGTCAGGCATCTCCAGAGAGAGATGGCAAGGAGGTGACTAAGTTAGAAGGGTAAGAAGCGGAACTGAGAGTAATTATTTCCATTTTTTCCAGTTTCCCTAGCACATCACATGATACCTAGCACATAGTAGGTGCTTCACAAATGTTTGTTTTATTGAACTGCCACCAAGCAGCCAAGTGAGGAAAGCCTTCTCTTCAGCTATACTCCCTCCCTCTCCCCTGCCACATGAAGAATTCACAAGAAACAACCCAGAGGTAATCAGTCAAAGTCATTCTTGTCAGGCAAAAGAGGTATATATTTAGAAACTGCAGCTCTCAATTCTCCACCAGACTCTGGCTCAGGCTTAGTTATATTCCATTGTGGAGGAAGGAGAAAGGGTAGATGGGGAAAATTGAATAGTTTGGGCTTAGACACTTTGCCAGGAAAATTTCCCTTGATCTTGCACACAATCATAAAATAAAGGGAAAAAGCAACAAAAAAGAAACTGTTCTAAGTCCCCCTTTTTCCAGCTAGAGGGAATGGAAGGCTTTTTGGTGAACAGAAGTTAAATGCTTAATGTAAAGGAAATCCAGGGCTTGGATTTCAAATAGCCACAGAAGCTGGTCCAGCCACCAAGAATGGTGGCAATTCACTCAGTGTCATTCAGGCTTGAACCCTGGGGATGAGCTTGTCACAAAGCCCAGTCATCTCAAACAGTTCCTCCAGGCTTATGCAAGGGGCCATTTTTGTGGGGGCAGACTCATTAACTGCCTGAAAAACCCACCAAGGACGCCAAGCCAATCTTCTAGTTAATCACACTCCAGGCTGGAATTTTCATGACTCATCTCTGGCCCATGAAGATTTGAAGAAAGCCTTCCAAACTGGAAGAATTTGGGATAGTTGGCCCCAAAGAGGAAGCACAGGAAAACTCTGATTATCTAGAACGCATTCAGGTAGAGTATTCAGTTAACTGGGGTTTTTGTTCTTTCTATTTTCTGGAGAATGAATTAATAAGAAAACAAGCAGAGAGCAGGGTTACACGGGAAAGTATGCAAACTTCATGTGCTTATCTTGGACTATACACTCCACCTTCTATGTGTATCTCCCTCCCTACCCCCCTACCCTCCAGAGACCCAGCAAGAGCTTCCACCACTAGGAAAACATTGCATAATGGACAATTCTGGGGTGGGAAAGTAAACAGGGAAAGGCATTTTGGAAAGATTTCTAACTTCAAGGGCTGAAATGAAAAAAGTTTTTCTGGTGACCCCTCAGTGAACCAAGATATCACATTAGCTGGTATCCTGCTCCATCAAGCCCTCCAATGTCTGAGCTTTGGCTGAAGCAAGAAATATGTTCATATTTTTCCTGTAAGGGAATTCAGTCCTGATGAATTAACTGAAAGAAATTCCTCCATAATTCCCTATTCCCCCAGAAAGATATGGCTTAGATCACTAGGATATGTCTTGTCCCTAAGAGAGGGGGCTGGGTCTTAGCTGCCTGGAAAGTCATAAGTAGCTGGTGGCTCAGTGGACGGAGCTTTGGATCAGGAGTCAAAAAGCCCTGAGTTTAAATCGAGCCTCAGGTATGTGTGTGACCCTGGGCAAGTCATTTAACCTGTTTCCTCACCTGTAAAATGAGAAGGAAATGGCAAATCACTCCACTAATCTTTGCAAAGAAAAACCCAAGGAGTCAAAAAGAGTCGGACACAACTGAAAATGACTAAATAACAACAAAATGGGGAGAATCCCCGCACAGGCCTCCCAGGGTTGTGGTGAGGACCCAACAAGATTATATTTATAAAATTGTTTGCCACAGTACCTGGCACAAAGCAGGTAGACTATATATAAACGCTTGCTCCCTTCTCCTCCAGCAGAACGAAAGCATGAGCAGGGCTGAATTGAGACTTACTAGCTGTTTGATGCAGGAATTTGATTAATTTCCTCAACCTCATTTTCCTCATCTGTAAAATGGGGATTATGACACCTACCTCATTGCGTTGTTGTGAAGCTTGAATGAAATACTTCGCAAATCTTAAAGCTCTCTATAAGGATTGTTATTATTAAAATGTTGTTGTTATTGCGATGAAAAGGAAAAAGAAAAGAAGGGGGAGGAGGAGAATGTGGTATAAAGAGCCAGTCTTGGAGTCATGAAGAGCTGAGTTCAAGTCTTGCTTCTCAACTCATGATGGCTAGTGACCTTGGGTATGTCACTGAGTCTATCAATGAGCCAGGCAACTCTTTGAGTCAATAGAGTCAAAGCAAGGAGAGAACTCAAACAAAGGCCATCTAGCCTAATCCCTTCATTTTACAGAAGAGAAAACTAAGGCAGAAGAAAGTTGTCATTTGCTGAGGGTATATAATACAGGTATTAAATCAATCCATCAGAGACAGCACTTGAACCCAGGTCCAGTTGCAGAATAATCCTTGATCTGCCCTGGGAGAAGAAATTTCCACACTAAGAATATCCTACAGCAATGAAATCATGAGTCCTGATCAATACAACTGAGTCTGGCCCCTCCCCCATTTTACAGATGATGGAACTGAGGCAGTGAGAGGAAATATCTCCCTCCAGGTCACCAAGGGAGTGAGCCAAAAGCTAGGATCCAAACCCAGATCTTAGGATTCCAAATCCCAGGTTCTTTCCACTACACCCTTCGAGCCTTGGCCTTCAGAGACCAAGCCAAGCGCTCCTGGCGGCCTGAGAGGCCTGAGAGCAATCACAGGAAAGTCCAGAGAGGGAACAGGTGGGCAGAAGACACATCTAACTCTAGATGTGCAGATTTCTGTCTGAAGCTCCTTTCCAGAAGGACTTGGTTAGTATCATATCTGGAAGAGCAAGGCAAGGCAGAACAAAGATGAATGGGATGACATCTCATTTATTTTATGAAAGGCTCACAGTGACACCATGACCCCACCTTTTTCAAGGTGCTTATGAAAAGTTATGCTCCACTCCTTGCCCTGTCACCAGAGCAGAGGATACCAAGCAACCCCTATATTCTTCAAACACTGCCTGGGAGGAACAAATCCCTCATACACAACAACCAACCTCACACCAGGAGCAGCCTTATCAGGGCCCTGTGGGATGGAAGACTTTGACAACAGGAAAGGAGAGGAGAGGAGAGGAGAGGAGAGGAGAGGAGAGGAGAGGAGAGGAGAGGAGAGGAGAGGAGAGGAGTCCCTGTGAATTCCTAAACAAGAAATGACTAATCTTCACGAACCCTAAATAATAGCTAGCATCTAAATCTGCAAAGAACATTATAAGCATTATCTCAGTTTATCTACAACAAACCAGGAAGGCAGATGCTATCATTATTCCCATTTTGCAGATAAGAAAACTGAGGCAGACAGATATTGAATGATATTTGCCCAGAGTCACACAACTAGTGTTTGATGCAGAATTTGAATTCAGGTCTTCCTAACTCCAGGTCCAGTGATCTATCCACTGTTTGTCCAGATGAATTTAAAAGGGCAATTATAAAATAGAAAAATCAGAGGCTCTCTGGGTGAACTTCATTTCACCTCCCTCTAATGATCCCTTTGAACTAGACATTGCCACACCCTTACCGTTCCCACTCACTTCTGGGTCTTATGGGCAGCAGTTGCACGAGGTTGTTTAATCCATTCAACTTAACTATTCACTGAATGCCTATTTTGAGCAGGGAGATGTGAGAGCAAAAGAACTGGGGTCCAGAGACCATCTCTAACCTAACCCAAGCAAGTATGCTAGAAGCAAAAGCATAAATTTCAGATCTCCTACCCCTCGCTGCCAAAGTTTTCCCAAAAAGACATTCCCCTAACCCCCAATCATCTGCTCTAAGAAAACAAGTCACCCAGTGCTTTTGGGTCCCCAGCCCCAGGGTCCAACTGAATGGAAGCTAAGGCTGAGAATCTCAATGGAAGGAAGGCAGACAGGCAGCTCTGCAGGGAAGAATCCGCATTCACACAGCTGTCTGCAATCAAGGATTCTCCCACCAGGTCTATATAAAGAGCTTCAGCAGGGGTTTGATGGCTGTAAACGTGGGGTGGTGGGACAGCAGTGAGCAAGAGGATAAAGTAGAACAGGGTTCGTGAGAGAAAAGCTGAGCATGGAGTAAATACGGTCAGTGGATGGGGTGAAGGTGTTACAGTATGGAGAGAAGGAAAGAATGGTATCCACGTACAAGCCCTTGAATGTGGTGCTGTGTGCCGAGTCTGAGAAAAAACAAGGGTATCCAAGTGTGGGTAACTGGAATGGATATCAAGTTGGGGGTGGGGCGGGAATGTTCTACAGATACATAGTCACTGACAAGAGAGCCATCTGGAGAGGGTGCTGAGCCCTAGGCTGGCACTGGTTGGCAGTTTTATCACCATTTGGGAAACTATGATAACCAAGTCCCGGCCAATGTAAATACTTGGTTGGCACAGCATTGAGCCCCACAGTAGTCTTTGTGTGGGGAAAGAGAGAGCTGGGGAAAGGACAGTGGATGTGAAGTCTGGAGGTGATTTTAATTACTGGCCAGTACTGATATGTACTATGGGTAGGGTAAAGGTAGGGGTGGCCCAGGTAAAGGTGGGTGGCAATGAGACAGGGAATCCCTCTTTTTTTTTTTTTTTTTTGCACTTTTGTAAGAGCCCAGCTAAGTAGGAAGGGCCTAGTCTGCTCAACAGCACAGATCACATTAAATCCATTAACATCACCTGACACAAAGGGGTGGCGGCTGTCAGGGAACATGGAAGGTGAGTCACAAACCTGACAGGAACAGGAGGAGGGGCCATTGAGGAGCCAGGTGCACTGTTGGTAGCTCTGATCCCAGCACCCGGCTTATCTGTTTTCTCCTCTAGCTTCTTCTTTTGAGGTTCAAGTGACTGATGGTTGGCTCACATCAAGCTCAGGAAGAGGTTAAAAGCCTACAGGTAAACCTGGTTCCCCTTTGAGGAAGAGACAAATGCTAGGATTCCTTTACTTCCTGAAGGAGTGTCATTAGCCTGAGAAATGGGTCCAAAAGGCTTCATCCTTTATTTGACCAAGATCAAAATCAGATTTTGTCAGATTTGGCAGTTTCTTGTCTATTGATGATTCTGTGAATTCCTTTTTTTTACTATTAAGTCACCTTTTGGGGGTAGCATTTATAGAGAAAGTCTCCCCAGGGAGGGTGTGGAGGCTGCAGAACCTGGTCAGTGACCAAGACCTAAACAGTGACAATGCTGTAGTCTGAACTCCATCTGATCTCTAGATGGGCCACTCAGAGCCAAGGGATTCAAATCAGGTGGTGCCTATGAGATAGAATACACATGGCGAGACTGGTTCAATAACCTGGAATGGAGATGGCCCGGAGGCCTCTTCTCCTTCAGATGTCCACATGAAGGCCCATGTATGTATTCCAGATCATGGGGGTAGGAGAAGTTTCTCACTTTTCTCACACCGCAGCTATGGCTAAATCAGAGTCAAAAGATCACAGGATCTTTCTTAGACTTCCTTAGAAGGAATTGGGTTCCAACCCCATTTCACGGAGGAGAAAGCAAGGCCTAGAGATCAAATGACACAGTAGTGTCTTCAATGGGAGTTGAACCCTGACTCCAAGTAGAGCACTTCATCCATCCATCATGTGTCTATGACAGACACCAAGATGGACAGTAGAGCATCAAAAGGGGCAGAGGCAGATGTGACTTTAGGCCCTACTAGGAAGTATTCATGAGCTTCCAGCAAAAAGGAGAGGATTGTTAGTCACCAGTGCTGCTACACAGCCTCAAGGTATCCTGTGATGGACAAATCTGACCCCTTCAACCAAAGGAATTCAAATGTTAAGGCAATTATGTGAAAAATTCAAGTCCATTATTTTTTTTCCCCTTTTCTTCAGATGCCTAGAAAACGTCACTCAAATATAGAAGGTATCTGACTTTCACAAGAGACATCAAAGCTGCCTGATGCAAGGCCAGGCAGCTGAAAGAGGTGAAAAGAACATTCCAGAGTTTCTGCAGAGTGAAGACATCCAAAATTCTACAAGAAGTGGGAGGATTAAATGGAATGTGTGTAAGACTGAATGCAGGTGGAGTTTGGTCTAAGCCAGTGAGGCTAGAAAACTTCCTACTGCCTGCAATTCCTGGCCCTGGTTTCAGTCCCAGTCTGAAGGCTGATATGTGGCTAGAGGAGAAATTACACTGCTGGTGGGGTGTGAGTCATGCGCCCTCTGAGTTCTCCAGAGCTAGTTCTGGAATATATATGTGGAAGGTCCCATTCAGGAGACCTACTCTGTTCCTGGTGCTGGGATGGGAATGCCAAGACAACAGGAGAGAGGGAGGGAGAGACAGGCAAAAGAAGATGGCAGGATGACCTTTGGGTCATGTTTCTCTTTGGCCATTTGCCCTTTGTCTTCAGCTGACTGATTTCTGAGCTTTCTCTGCAGGTTTCCTCCAACAGAATGGAGGACCTCACTGGCTACCATCACACTGCCACTCACACATTAAACCACAGACAGGCATTGACCAAAAACTCAGTCACCCAGTATTTACTATATGTCTACTATGTGTCAAACACTAGGCATACAAAGACAAAAGGGAGACAGTCCCTGTCTCAAGAAGACTACGTTCTACTAGGAGTGACAAGCATGTTACAGAGAAGTAAATACAGGAGATATACAAAATCTATAATGGTTAACAGGATGCTAACACATGAGGGGAGCAGGAACTAGGCCTCTTTCAGGAGATGGAGCTTAAGCCAAGCCTTTAATTGTTGTTTCCGAAGTATGAACTATGGCTTCTTGTGGGGTCTGTGAGGCCAAAACCATTTTCAAATTAAGACCAAAGATGTTATTTGCCTGTTCAAATACTCCTCCCTTTTCCAATTCCCTTTGCCCACCGTGTGAAGCCAAATTTTTCTATACTTCAACCAAAACAACATATTGCAGCCGAATGAATGCAAAAGCAGATATGAGAATGCGGCTGTCTTTGATTAAGACAGACATTAAAGAGATTAGCAAAAATATGTAAAACAATACCACTCTTTTCACCAAATGTTTTAGTTTAGGAAAAAAGTTATTTTTCATAAAAATATATGCTAATATGTTCTTATAGTTTTAAATGAATGAGTACATATGTATTTTAAAATTTTCTATTTGCATTTCTAATACCATAGATGCAAATATATATTACCCACATAAATAGAAGTTCTGTGAGGCCCTCAGTAATTTTCTTGAGATAAAAAACAAAAATGAGAACCACTGCCTTAAAGAAATCAAGGGGATTAAAGAGATGTGAGGAGGAAGAGAATTTTAGACATGGGGGACAACCTTCCCAAAGAGGCAGGAGATAGACAAGTTTCAGAAAGGGCTTGAAGATGTGCTTCCCTTCTGAGAGGGTCCCTTCCTTCTGCTACTATGTCAAAGGCAACCAGGCTGAAGAGTCATGTGCTGTCCATACATATGCTGAGTGGTCCTGGAAAGTACCCCACTGTTAGTACTAGTGCTATCTGTCAAGTGTTCATCAGTTCCATTTCATGCTTCGTAAGAATACAAACATGGCGCCCTCTCTGCACTTACTCCCTCAGTCTACACTGGCACTAGTGGATTGGGTGTCCAGGGGCAGCTGCTACTACTTTTACTCATACAACAAGGCCACCATCTCTGAAGGGTGGGTATTCAAGAAGTTTGCTGAGGCTTGTGAAGAATGAATTGCTTCGATGATCACCTTGACTGGCTCCTCTCAGGGATGACATGGTGTCTGTTACATGGATCAATCCACTGCTAGTGTGGTCAAGCAGATCGTTCTGGCTGCAAACTCACTCCACATCAGGCTCAATGGCTCCTTGACTGGATCAGGCAAGTTGCCTGGTTGTTTAGCTCTTGCCATCTTGGGCTGGGCAGGTTCCTCAGATGCTAGGTTTTTCACAGAGCACAGGGCTGATCAACTAGGTTTACTCTTTTCTGGGCAATGGCAGTCTTCACTACTGACTTGGCTTAATATTTCTGTGCTCTCTTCAGCTGGGTGATTGCCTTCTTTCAGCAAGGACAACAACTTGCCTGAGATTGGCAGAAAACTCTCCTCTCTGACTACATTAGGGTTTCAGACTTTGCACAGCCCTCCCTCACTTAAATCCAATTCACATGCATGTCATGGCATCACCTCCCTCTTCCAGAATAAAGGACAAACAGTGATAACTAGAAAGGAGGCCAGAGAGATTCAATTGTTCCTGGTTCAGCGAAGGGCTCTCTTTTTATTTATAATGAAGACCCAAGTTACACCAGATTCCTGTTGGGGTCTTATCTAGGAGATCAAGTGAGGTCAAAGATATTAATGTTTTTTGCCCTGGGGCAGGTTTATCGTCTGGCTAGCCTGCTCCTAAGTAGCTGAGCTATTCAAGACTCAGCCTCTTCTGAGGTGTGGAATGTTGCCCTTACATCTTAAAAGGTTCGTCCTTTAATGTCAACTTCTCAGCTTTGCTCAGTCAAAAAGGCAGACTGACCCACAAACTTCATGCCTTTCCTTGAGTAAATCTGGTCACGGATGTCACAGGAGAAGAGACTCTAAGAAGGAGCTTCCTGCCCCCCCAGAAGAAGGTCAAAGCAGTGACTGGATCTGTCAAAGGATTTCTTCATTTCCTCAGATTCACCCAGGAAACCTCTTTGGCAAAGTGAGCAGGCTGAAGTTTCTGAACCATAACCAGTGAAGGCATTGACTGCAGCATCATCGATGCATAAACACTAGCTCCATTTCTAACTGCGAAATACAGTGACCTTAATAAAGTGTGTTTTGTGCCAGTGGGAGGGTTTTTTCCCACTACAAAACAGAACAACAAAGAAATACAAGGCCTAGCTGCCTAAATGAAACACTGTCATCTTCATTATAATTTTACCATTCATTTTTCTGGAATGTTCTATGTAAGCATTTTTAATTTTTCACTTTCACTTCACACTTATCTCTGCCTCTCCCCTCCCCTCCCACCCCCAATATTCTCCTAACTTACCACCTTGAAATCCTACACTTTTAAAGAGAGGTAAGGGTTTGCTTGTTATGTACAAACCTGCAGTTACAAGGGAAGGGAATAAGCATCTATATAGCACCTACTATGTGCCAGGAACTAAGCTAAATACTTTTTCTAAATATTATGTCATCTGATCCTTGTGACGATCCTATAAGGTAGGTGCTATTACTATCACCATTTTACAGTGGAGGAAACTGAGGTAAACAGGGATTAAGTGATTTGCCCAGGATCACACAGCAAGTGTCTGAGGCTGGATTTAAACTCAGGTCTTACTAACTCCACACCTAATGAATTTTTTCATTAGTTATATTTTTCCAGATTTTTTTTTTTACAACATACCTTATATGGAAATATGTTTTGCATGACTTCACATGTATAACTGATATCGTATTACTAGCCTTACCAATGAGTGGGGGAGAGGATTAAGGAAGGGAGAGAATTTGGAGCTCAAAGTTTAAAAAAAAAATGACTGTTGAACATTTTTTTCAAAAGGAAGTCTATCACATACTCCCTTCTACCATGATCTAAATGTCATTTCACCCCAGTCTCTGGAATATCTCTGGCTGTATCCCTTTGCTCTCTTTTCCTGTTGTACTCTAGAGATGTTAATCAGTTACTCAACAAGCATTTATTAAGTACTTACTATATGCCAGGTTCTGTATTAAGAGCTGGGATACAAAGAAAGGCAAAAGATGTTCCCTGCTCTCAAGGAGCTCACAGACTAATGGGAGATAGAACACGCAAACAGCTATGTACAAATAAGATATATACAGATATGCATCATTAGGAAATCATTTTAGAAAGAAGGCTTGTTGAGGGTAGGATTTTAGCTGGTACTTGAGGGAAGCCAGGAGGTGGGATTGAGGAAGAAGAAAATCCCAGACATGGGAGATACCCAGTGCCAATGCCAAAAGTGGGGAGGTGGCATGTCTCATGAGAGAGAGAGAGCAAGAAGGCCAGGGTCTTTCCATTCTCCATCAGCAACTCTGCTCGATTGTGACTCCAAGGAATATCATGTCTTCCCCAGGATAAGCTGATCACCTGAAATCTCATCCCTATGCTCCATTTAGGTTTTTGATACATGCCGTCCCTAGAACAAAAATCCCACATCCTAAGGGGCCAAACCAAGTATCCCGGATATGGAGCACTGACTTCCAAAGGTAGGTTGTTTTTGTTTATTTTAAATCGGGAGTCCTTACCCTAGGGTCCAAGGATAAATATCAGGAGGTCCGTGGCTTTGCATAGGAAAAAAATTACATTTTTATCTGAACTAGTCTCTAAATGAACTTTACTTCAGTTATTTAAAAGCATTTTCTGAAAAAAGAGTTCATGTCACAAAAGGGATAAAAAGATTATCTACATAAGAGTCTCTGGAAAATCAGTAAGATTAGTTCTATTATAGTGTGTGTCTTGTGACCCTTAAAAATTTTTTTTAATATCATACTAGACCAATTAGGATCTCTCATCCCTGCTTCTAGGCCCCCCTCCTCCAATCCATCCTGCGCACTTCTGTCCAAGTAATTCTCCCAAGGCACACATCTGACCTGGTCACTTCTTTACCTCCAAACCATCAGTAGCTCCCCATTTCCTTTAGCATAAAATGAAAAGTCCTTAGTCTGGCATTTGATCCTCTGTCTGGTTCCTACCTACTTTTCTAGAATCATCTCAAGGCACTTTCCTTCACAAACTCTACCTATTATACTAGACTTCCCTGAGCTTAGTCCTTCGTCTGCTCCCTCTCCAGGTATTACCGTAAGTCATTTCTCATGCCTGGAATGCACTCCCTTCTTCTCAGAATCTTTGCCTTCCCTCTAAACTCAAGGTACAGGACACCTTCTCTGGGAAGCTTTCCTTGATCCCTCCTAGGTGTAAGTGCTCTACCTCATACAGTTTTTCTTATACTTATTTGTGTAAATTTGTCATCCCTTCCCACTCCCTAGAATGTAAGTACCTTGAGGACAGGAACCATTTCACTTTGGTTTTTGAGTCCTCAGCACTGAGCCACACTGCCCACATAAAGTAAGTGCTTAATGAATACCTGCTTAACTGACTTCAGTTTGAAAGTAGACATAGAGGAAGGTGACAAAAACTACCTTAAAAAAAACACTCCCACTGTGGTTTGAGATTAAGAAATGCAAGCGAGACAGCCTTAACAACTCTGAAACCACATATGTAAAATATATATGTATATGTGAGAAATAATTCATTTGGACCCCTATTCTATTCCAATCAGTATTGATCAGTTTGCTATGACTCAATAGGAGTGGTAATTATAAGTTCGGTGTATCAGGCCTCATAGTTGTGAGCTGCAGGTTGTTCACTTGCTTAATAATAGGAAGCTAACTAGCAGCCCTTCACCCTTGTTTTTCCTTGTTATGGTGGCCAAGCCCAAGGTGGTGGAGGTGGATAGTACTTCAAGTCCTTTTGTACCTCTGGACCACTCTCTCTTGTCCAGCAGGTGACCATCTTATGACCAGTTATTCAGTGGAGATACCCCATGCCCAATTGGAGAGGCCACTGCTGACATTTCTAGCTGATGCATCATTTTTTGGCCTGCAAAGCAAGCTCTATCAACCAATGGGATTCCATACTTTGTATAGCCTCTTTAGAATGTTCAGGTATCAAATCTGGTATCGAACCTTATAAAAATAAGGCCCTGGAAGGAGGCATTTCAGGTCATGAGGATGATCTGGGGTCCACTTCATTAAAGGGGACCATGGGCCCTTTAATAAAGTGCCATTGGCTCAGAGCTCTGCCTCAGTCTCTTTGATTGTAGATTGGACAGCTTTAATTCCCACATATGTATGTAACATACATGTAATACACACACATGTATAAAATCACTATGATCATCATCAAGAAAAGAAAGATGAGAGGCAGCGTGGTAGAATTGATAGAGAATTGGTTCAAGTTGTACCAATGTTACTTATTAGCTGTATGATCCCGGATAAGTCACTCAGCCTCAATGCCCCAGGCACTTATAAGACTATAAGTTTCAGAATAGTAATAGACATGTCTTGACAAGGGGAGCTGAGAGAGGGGGAAGGGGGAGGAAAGAAGAGAGAAAAAGGAGAGAAGGAAGGAGGGGGAGGGAGAAAAAGAAGGAGGGAGAGGAGAAGGGGGGAGAGAGCTGGGCATGACAGACACTAAATATCACCACGAAAACCAAAATTGATTACATTTTATACAGGAAAGTGCCCACATCATTTCAGAACGAGTTGTGCACACTCAGATTATCAACTAGTTAGAACAAAGGTCAAAATATTGTACCAAATCAGAGGGTGAGCATGAAAAGACTATGCATAGGACTACAGAGCTGCAGCATGACTTGTTAAGCAAGGTATCTATTTCCCATTTTTTTGGAATTTACAAAATGAAAGACATTAACTCACCATTTCTTTGAGAAGTTAAACAAAATAACTGCCACACTATGTAGGTGGAATATAAAATAATATTGCTCCTTAAGAAATGATTGATCTGAAAAATTCAGAAAAACTTTGGAAGACTAGTATGAACTGACAGAAAGCAAAATAAGCAGAACCAGGAGAACAATATATACACAATTACCAAAAATAAGGGAAAGGAAAACAGCACTGAAAGACTTCATAACTTTGATAGGCACAGGGACTAATCATTATTTCAAAGGGCTGATGGTGAAGCAGGCCTTCCTCCACTCACCACAGACATGGTAGCCTACTGGGACAGAAGGAGGCATGCATGTTCAGATACAGCCGATGTGCTGGTTTGTTTTGTTTCATTATTTGTTATGAAATAGGGTTCTATAAGGGGCAGAACATGGGAGCAGACTTTTGAAAGGGGTAGTGATATTTTAAAAAGTATCAATAAAATATGGTTAAAAACAATTGCCACAATGAGAAGATGGAAAGAGACCAGAAACTACCTTAGCCAACAAACACTTGATCTCCTTGCCAAGTAAATGGATGTAGAAGCCAAGGGCAACATTGATTTAAAGCACAAGCTCATTTGCAAAACATTAAGGCCAAAGATGATGGAAGAATATGGGCAATGGTGCCTCATAAAAAGAGCAAATAGTTGGGGGGAAGCCAGTCTGCAGAGAGGTTGGCCTGAAACCTGCTAAGCCAGATCAACCCAAGAACATTTGTAAATGAAATCAGGGAAGGCAATAAATGAAATGCAATGGTTCTGCCAGCATTTCCATAACTCTGTATTGGCTTCTATGGCACCACCCAAGGTACTATGGAGGAAGTAGCAGTGGCACTTAGGAAGATGGTACCTTTTATTAGGTTGGACCTAATGAAATGTTTATTGAAAAATCTGTGCTAGAGATAATGTAATTTTATTTTTATTCCTCCCTCTAAAAAAAAGTGATCAGTTATAATAATAACTAAAATAATAATAATTTATTTAATGCTTACTCTGTGCCAGGAACTGTACTAAGCACTTTACAAAAATCAACTCATTTGATTCTCACAACAATCCAGGGAAGTGCATGCTGTTATCATCCCCATTTTACAGATGAGGAAACTGAGGCAAATAGCAGTTAAGTGACTTGCCCAGGGTTACACCACTAGTGTTTGAGGTCAAATTCAAACTCAGGTCTTCCTTCCTCCAGGTCCAGAGCTTTATCTACTGTGCCACCTATCTGCCCACCCACCAATACTTATTCTTGTTTTTTTCATCTCTGTACCATCTTTAGGAGGTTAGCCAGTGCACACGCTGAGTGTTGGGAGACACTGGGACCTCCGAAGGCTGAGGGGGCACAGTACAGGTGGGACTGCCACATGAAGTTCAGGAGGCACCCCTCTCCCTTCCCACCGATGTTCCTATCACTGCTGAGAAGAGCTGGGTTGGATGGAAGTAGGTGGTGTGGGAACATTTGCTGCATTTCTTAGCATTGCTAGATGATTGGAAGCGGGCAGACATGGAAGAGCTTGATGATAGAAAGGAAGTGGCTCCTTCTTGGTGGTGAGGAGCAGAGGTATTAAAATTGGAGGCTTGGAGGGTGAAGCTGCAAACCCCTCCCAAAGCCTTCACTTATAGAGGGTTCGGAACTTTCCAGGTGACTCCATATTTTCCATCAGCAGCTCTGCTTGGTTTGGAATTCCTGCACTAGCTGTGCCCTGGTGCTCCTCCCCCTCCTCCCAATGTTTTCAGCATTCTTTTGTGTGTTACAGTGTATCTTAGAATATTAAGAGCAGAAACTGCCTTTTTTCTTTACCTGTATTCCTAGGGCTTAGAACAGTGACTGGCACATAGTAGTGCTTGTAAAAAATGTTTATTAAATTGAATCAATGTTACAAGTAACTAAAGGGAATTTAAGCAGACTGTAGCATCTTGCCAACAAGGACTTGTCTGTAGACAGCATCAACAACCCCATGAATGACGGAAAGGGCGTAGCCGAAAGATGAATAGATGAATGCTAGCGACATTGTTCATGAGATATTAAAAGAAAGAGGAAGGCCTCCAGCATGTTGGGTGGATTCCCTTATCCAGGGCTTATGGAAAGACATGGAACTGATCAAATGAGATAAAAACAGCACTGAGGGATTGTGGTAGGCACCAGTAACTCACAGAACTCACAGATCTGAAGTATCAAGAGGTACAATGAATAATAGATCTCGGTTTAAACAGATCAAATGAAGGACTGGAGGTCTGAAAGACTAGGTTCAAATTCCACCTATGATACCTGAGTCCCTAAACACTTAACTGAACCTCAGTTTCCTTACCTGTAAAATGAGGGTCCTAACATCTATGGTACCTGCCTCCAAGGTCGTTTTCAGACACAAAGAATGCTGTTTGTAGAGTGCTTTGCCACTGGGAGCTGTCCAAATATCAGTTCTTGCTGTTTACTTATTTGGAAATACATATTTACTGATAAATTTTGTACTTACGCCACCTGCATTTCCTAATGTATCTTTATCCACCCTAAATCCAAAGAATGATGTCTTATACCAAGGAATTTTTAAAGAGAAAAAAAAACCTAAGGCAGCAAAGCAAACATGTTGAAAGAGTCTGACATTATCTGTAGTGTTCCACACCCATCATCCCCCACCTCTTGTTATTAATTTTAAGAAGAAAACCTATGTATGAGTTATTAAATACAATGTACTAAGGAAGATGATGCCAAGGGCAAAAGATCCCTAGTTCACCAACTTCTTGGAACATATTTCGTGGAGATCCATGGAAGGATCATTTAGTTTTGTCAGAGAACATGGAAAAGCTTATATAATAATCAGCCAGGGAGAATCATCCTGCGGAGTTATAAGAATATAAGCCAAGGGCAGAAGAAGAGACACTAGAGATATTTATCATTGTTTCCTTGGAAGCCATGCATTTAAAATAGGTTATTGTTTTCAATTTTGTTCATTTTTCCTTTCTATTTTAATATTTGCTTCTTTTTAAATGATTAGTTTTCTAGTATTTTTTACTGCATTCCTAATTCAATGATATATTCATTCTCTGATTTGTTAATACAGGTATTTAGACATGCGTTTTCCCCATAGGAACTCTTATACTACGTTCCCCCTCCCCCCAAAAAATAAGAACATAAGCCCTGAGCTGAAAAAGTGCTTGTTTCATTGGTAGAAGGATACTATAGAAACTCTTACAGAGGTGGGGAGCCTTCAGCCTTGAGGCAAGTCTTCTAGGTTCTCAAGTGTAGTAGCTCTTTGAGTTTAGGGCCTCATTGGAGGACCTAGAGATCTGCATGTGGCCTCAAGATCGCAGGATTCCCCATCCCTGCCTTAATTCCCCTGTACCCCCCGTACTCCCCCATCCATCCATTACCTACAATTTCACAGCTCCACTGTGAGGACTGGGCAAAGCAAAAGGTTTCACTCAACTAAATTCAACTATCTGAACTAAAGATATGCCTGGGGAAGGGGGGGGAGTAGACTTTATTTCAAGGAAAGAAAGCTTTCTGACTCCAGTTCACTTACACATTTCCACACTGTGCCAGGAATGTTCCAAGCCACATTTTTTTTCTGAAATGGTAACACCCATGGAAAGTTTTCAGTAGGAAAAGTTGGGTAGAATTGTGTGCCAGTGGAAGTCAGGCTGAAACATCACATGAGCTTCCCCCACAAATACCACCAGCTGTGCTTACAGTAAGCCAGCTTCTCAGGGCCAAATGGCCAGTTACTACAACAAGGGTCACCAGACAGAAAGAGGCCTAAGTGGACCAGCCTGGAGGAACCTGGTCACATGGCTGGCTGGTTCCTACTCTTTCCAGCTCTCCCAGATGGAACTCATCTCCTCTAGCCCAGTGTCCCCTTCCAACTTCTTAATCAATCAACCCACAAGCATTTATTAAATGAGCACCCATGTGCCAGGCAGAGGCTCAGCAACCAGGCCCTGACCCCAAGGAGTTTATGTTCTACTGAAAGGTAAATGTAGTTGTGGGTGAGGGAGGTTGTGGGTCCCCTGCGATGCCACAGATACTTGGAAAGAGATAAAACTTCTGACCAGCTGAGAATCTTCAGAGACAAAACTGGCAGAGTTTAAGTAACGTAGGAGGAAGGAGAGATGCCCTGGAGGAGAATAATGGACAGGAGACCTCCCTGGAGCTGTAAGCTGCCTCCTTCCACCTAACATGATATGGGATTCACAATGTTTGCAACCTCAGAGACTAAGAAAAATGATTTTCCTTGTCATCCTCTCCTTGTTAATCTCACTTCTGAGTTAAAGAATACCTTTAATAACCAAAGAAGGGCAGCACTTGAGGACCTAGAAAGCCACATGTTCCTCACTCCTGAAAACTAGTCTGTATAACTTCCCTGATAACTCTTTCACAAGTCACTTTGATAAATATGTTTACTCACTATTTGTGATTGTCCTTGATGTAAACAAAGTTTGATGAGAGGGAACCAGGTTGGCTTGAGAGTACGCTAACTGCTTCCCTCCTCCATTGGAGTAACCAGGGAAAGTGGGTTTTATTCTGAATTCCAAAAAAGAACATCATATCCCTAGGCTGCAAATATCTGATGCATAAAGTAATTCTAGCTCAGTATTCCTTTTGGAGACAAGAAAGTGGAGTGGAATCCCAGCCATGGCCCTGTCCTTACTCCCCATAAAGGTGGAAATCAAAATCTCCCTAAAGATCAGATGGGATAGATTCCAGGTCTCATCTGTCTACATATCCTTGCAACATATCCTGAGTCTGGGGTTCAGGTATTCTAATGAATGTTCCCTCTTATCTCTTACCGAATACTCAGCACTCTTATCTGGTCTTCCCCTGTAACATGGCACTTCTCCATTCCTTAGTGCATCTGTTGCATGGATGCAAGGTGTCAAGATGTTACACATGGACCAGCCTTTCTCTGTGAAATGATATATGTTCACATATACCAACATGGTATATGTTGGCTAAAATACTGGTATGTTGTCATTTCCAAATGACATATGCCAGATTAAAAAAAATCTTTATGGAGAGCTTATGGAAAGACATGGAACACAATCAAACAACATTAAAAAGACATTGAGAGGTTGCACAGCTTTACTAATCAAAAGATTTGAGTTCATGCTATTTTTACATGTATTGTCTGTGAGCCTTTTGGAGAATACTGAGCTTCCAACTCTGGCACAGAAGCTCATAAAGTCAGCTACCAGGGGCCTTTGAGGCCATCCAAGACAAGCCTTAGTTTACACCTCATGGAACTGGGGCCCTGGAGAGGAAGGGACCCACTACCTTCAGAAGCAATGGGGAAGGGCTAAGCCATCTGGGGACAGGGGGTACATTTGGGGAAACCCAGATACCCATTGGAAATCCACCTTCTCAGGTGGTGAGAGAAACACTGAGCAACCATTGGAGAATTCTGTAGTATCTGATGGCTAATAGAATTTCCAGAATATCAGGGGCTCCTCACAATACTGACTGGGACCTTTTTCTTATGTTGAGTCAACAGAAAGGAGGGGGGAGAGAACCTTCCTGCAAAGAAGCTTATCATTGGCTAGATGAAAACTTGGTCAGCTCCATCCTATCCAGGCCTGCCTTCTACTAGGATAAGAGAGTGCGGTGCGGGTCTTAATGCTGATTTGAGTGTCAGGAAGGGATGATAGTCAAGAAGAGACCTGAAAGCAAAAAAGGATTGTCCTTTCTTTGGAGAGACAGGGACGATGAGCAGCAAACACCACACGCAATGTCAAATGTAGTCGTTGTGTCAATGGTTTTATCTACTTGTGTGTGGGTTATGTTGTTCCTAAAAAGGGAAAGATGATTGGGGAGGGAAGGTGGAAGGAATAAGCATATGTATAGCACCTACTGCATGCCAGGCACCTACTGCATGCCAGGCACCTACTCTATGCCAGGCATCGTGGTAAGTGTTTTTTTAAAACAAGTATTATCTCATGTGATTCACACAGCAGCCCTGGGAGATAGGTACTATTATTATCACCATTTTACAGCTGAGGAAACTGAGTCAAACAGAGGTGGAGTGATTTGGCCAGCTAGTAAATGTCTGGGGCTAGATTTGAATTTGGGTCTTCTTGACTCCAGGTCCAGCCCTTTATCTAGTGCAGCCCCAGTTAGGGGGAGTGGGGAGAGACAGAGCCACAGACCCAGAAATATCTGTGATATGGAAAGAAAGAAATCAATGCAGCTTAGAAAACAAAGAATAAAGAGATTGTTGTGCTGAGGTCCCGTATCATGGGAGCTAAGACAGTCTTGAAACAGAGTTTGGAACAACAAAGCCAAAGTCCAAGGTAGGAGTGGGAGAATGGGGAAGGGTGATCTGGTTAGGTTAGGAAAACATCAGTAATGACTAAGAAGTTAAAGAGAGAGCTATAACTCAGAACATTTTTACCTGTGGCAAAGCCAATGATGTAACAGGGGAATGGCTGCCCAGAGCATGGTCCAGTGATAGAAGAAGTCAATTGTATTGGGAAAAGGTACGGTCTGACTCTCACTCATGGAGACAAGTCCCACTAGAGGGGTTTCAGGGTCCATCATGGACACTGTGGAATAGCTTGGGATCGATCATGGAATAACCAGCCAAGGAATACAGCCAAGGGACAAGGATGATGGTTGCTGTGAGAGGAACGTATAACCACTCCCAGGAAATGTGTACCCAGGCATAACAGATGCTGGCATCCTGGGACAAAGCCCTCTTTTTCCTTTATTAGGCTCTGCACAGAACTGAGGACTGAAGATTCGGTTCAGACAGTCTTCACCTAAGGCCTGTCAGGCCCTACTGGCTATACCTTCCCATGGACTTCAACAAGGCCCAAAACAAGATGACAATCAATTCAAACCACCCCTTGGCTAAGACCAACCACATACTTAACCAGTCAGTGATATAAGTGGAAAGAGGACAGGGTAGTCTCCAACCTTTCCATTGTTTTGTCTGGTAACTTTTCTGAGTCCTAATTTTCTTGCTTCTGGCCCTAAGCAGAAATCATGTCATTTCCTTCAGTGATTCTAACCTGGTTGCTGCATTTACTGTGCAGAAAACAGGAATCCAATGACTAGCACTGTCCTGAGATCAACTTCCACTTTTGTTATATTTTATACATCCAAAGTTGTTTCCATGTTGTCTACCCCATTAAAATATATGCTCCCTGAGGGCAGGGAACATGATTTTACCTTTCATTTTATCTCCAGTGCTTAACACGGTGCCTGAAACATGGTTAGCATCTGTTAGATGTATGTGGGCTGATTAAACTGGACATGATCTCAGTCAGACTTGGGCAAGAAGACATTTGGACACCAGGGACAGGGACAGATTGATTCTCTCAATGAGTCCTGATTGCTCTGATTTGTCCCTGCAAAAGAAGAAAGCTAAAAGCTGAGGCTCTGGCTTTGGCCACCTGCCTTTCTACCAGCTGATGGTTAGTCAGAAGCTCCACACTAGGTAGAAAACTCTTTCTACCTAGAAATGTAGAAGATGTCTTTCTACAAAGAGTGCCTTCCTCTCCCTACCAAGAACCACAGAGCAGGGGCCCTTATTGTGTTCAAAACCACAGGATTATGGAATCTCTGAGCAGCAAAGGACCTTGGAGACCAATGGACAGAGTGATAGACTTGGATCAGTGAAGAGCCAAGGTCCAATTCTGCCTCAGAAGCTTGGCAGCTATGTGACCACGGACAAGTCACAACAAAGCTGCCAACACAGTGCATAGAGTTCTGGACCTGGAGTCAGGAAGACCTGAATTCAAATCCAGCCTCAGACACTTACTGATTGTGCAACCCTGGGCAAATCACTAAAAATCTCTCTGTCTCACTTTCTTCAACTATAAAATGGGGATAATAATGACATCTAAGAACCAGAGTTGTTGGGACGATCAAAAGAGATAATGTGTGTAAAGCATTTTGTACAATGCCTGGTCCACAGAAGGTGCTATGTCAATGCTTACTCTCTCCCTCTCTCCCTTCCTTACCTCAAAGGTAAGGACCAAAGAAGATAACATGGATAAAATGCTTTGCAAATTTTAAGACACTAAAAAAATTACATCATTGTCATTATTGTTCATTTTAACTCCTACTTGACCAGGCATCCCCTAGCAGGGATGTCAAATTCAAAGGATCAGGCTAGTGGCACACTGACTCAGAAAACCACAAATGAACATTACTTATGTTATACTGTATATTTGCAGACTCAGCAGTTTTGCAGGCCATAAGGGCTGGGCTCATGGAGCAGAGTTTGACACCTCTGTCCTTAGGCATCCCTGTGACAGCTGGTCATCTGGTCTCAGTCTAAACACCTCCAGGAATGGGGAGCCCCACAACCCTGGAAGCAGCCCATTCCACTCTTGGACACTTTTGATTGATAAGAAATGTTTCCTTATAATGAGTCTAAATTTCTTCGTGTGACATTTACCCATTAGAACATAAGCACCTTGAAAGAAGGGGTTGTCTTTTACCTTTCTTCATATCCCCAGTGTTCAGCACAGTGCTTGGCACATAGTAGGTGCTCAGGAAATGCAATTTGACCGCTCTAGCTCTTCCCTCTGGACCTAGCAGAACAAGCTCATTCCTTTTTCACATGACAGTCTGTCAGATATTTCATAGAGCAATGGATCTAAAGCCAGAAGAGACTCCAAAAGCTATCTCGTTCAATCCCCTCATTTTAGAGATGAGGATTATAGAATTTGTGATTTGCCTGAGGTCACCAAGATACACTGACTCCATACTAAGTGTTCCTTCCACTGTATTATGCTACCTTCCTAATTAAGAACTATCCCAGTGACTCAAATACATCTGAACATAGCTATCATATCTCCCTTAAGTCTTCTCTGGGCTAAATACACCCAGCTCCTTGCACTAACACTCATGTACCATACAATCCAGTATCCCCCCTCCCCCCAGTCCTTCTAGTCATCCTTTTCCTTTTGGACATGCTCCCATTTCTCCATGTCCTCCTAAGGTGGGATACCCACAAATACTTCAGATGCCAAGATGATCACCTCCTTTATTTGGAACATCAGTACAGCCAAGATCACATTAGCCTTTTGTGTAGCCACGTTTTCCAGACATGTTAACCATAGAAACTCCATGAAAATTCTAGGTCTATTTTCCATGACCTGTCATCTACCTGTGTCTTCCATCTCCTGTACTCATTCAGGGATCCTTACACCTGATTTCTTGTCTAGGGAGGCCCTGAACTATGAGAGAATGGAAATAGTCTCATGGTGGTATTTTCTTTCCATCACATCACTAAAACACCTCGGGAGCCAACAGCTTCAGACACATACACACACCACCCACTTAGAATGTCCTCATTTAGAATTCTGCTTTTTCCATGGCCAGTTATCTGGTGTTTGGTCAGTAGGCGACAAATTCTACACACAGCTAGTTCTCCATCCTCCCTCTTTCAGATTTCCAAAATTGTCTTTGTTAGCAGGCTTACATAGTGAGCCTCCCATGTACTAGGTACTCTGGAGACATTCCGCTAATGCTTGTTTCACTGACATTGTCCCTAAGTCTGTCTCCATCTATGTCCTCAAACTTCCAGGCCTTTGTAGATAGAGAAACAAGTCCTTTATTAAAGGGATAGGGACTGACTTCATTGATATAAGGGGCTCCCAGATAAGGAAATTCCCTCTGTTATGCAGGTGGGTACCTTCTCTGCAACTTCTAGACTTAGAAAATTCCCTAGACCATTGAGAACTAAAGAGACTTCTTCACGGGGGACATACATGACCAGTATGTGTTAGAGGAAGGACGTGAACTTCATTCCTCCTGACTCTGAGGGCAGTGTACTAGCTCCTGTGACAATCAGTCCATCTATTAAGATCTAATAAAAGGGTTAGACATACACTTTTGATAAATACCACAGATGATCATTCTTTGGAACAACTTCTTAAAGCAAATATAATTCCCTGGATGTTTATTTATTTATACCCCTTAGGTAACCTCTTTCATTCTTCCTTATACCCATCCTTGATTTGATTACTTAGGTTTGGGGACTTATGGCTTCAAAACTCTGGTTAACTCCTCTTTGAATTGATGACTTAGCTACTACCATGATGAGAATTTTCCCTGCCTACTCTCTGTAACCAGAGGACCTGGATTTCCATCCTGGTTCTATTACCAGGGTGACTTTTGGGTCCCTTCTCTCAGCCTCAGTTTCCTCTTGATTATAGATGATCCCTGAGATGGCTTCTATCCCTAAAGTCTATGTTCCATGATTCACTCTAGTCTGGTCCTCCATCACTTTATCTCTGGAAACAGAGCTTGTTTTATTTGCTAGCCTACAGAGCTAGTCACAGGTTGCCCCTCACAACCCAGCTTCTTTTTAGAAACTGCTCCAGTTACAAAGTTTAAAGCTGATGACATCTCTTGTACCAAAAACCGGCGTGGGGGAACAGCAGAAAATTAACTGGTTTCCTCAGTAACTAATGTTTCCTGTCTTGCTGACTTGGAAATGAGGTAAAACATTTGGGATGTTTTTCTTTCTCTCCCAGCCTGCAATTGATGGGAAAGCAGGCGTATGTAGCAACAAATGGGGAACTGGACATTTTATGGGTTCCTAAGGTGGAAACAACATCCTAACTCACCTTCCCCTCTGTCTCTGTGCAATTGAGAATGGTGTTTTGAGATTCGACTTGATCAAGGGGATTAAGGCTAGTTAACCCTTTTAAATGGTTAATGCCACTCACTCCATTCCAAGGCAAACTCTCCCACACTTCGATAGCTACCATTGCTAGAAAGTTCCTTCTCATGTTGAAAAGAGAAATCTGCTTTCTTCTATCTACCAGTTATTGCTCATAGTTCTGCCCTGGGGCCAGGCAGAAGAGGCATCCAACTCCACACCCCACCTCAGCCCCTTCTCGAAGCAGCAGGACCAAACTTCAGCATAATGAGGGGAAACCAGAGGTACAGAGAAATTTCTAACGGTCATTTAATAACAGTTCAAAAAATGCTATATGGAATTTAAAGCTCTCCAAAAAGCTTTACATACATTATCTCATGTGGAAACTCTTCTATTTGGCCTTTTAAAGACCCTCATAATCTGGCATGAACCTCTTTCTGACTGATGGTGAACCAGTTCCTCCAGACCCACCCAACACGTGTGTCTAGCCAATCTGGTATACCTGCTGGACGTACAATATCCTAACTCTCACTTCTCTACATCTAGAAAACTACCCCAGACCTATCTCCCTCCTTATTTCTCTTTAGAGACAGCTAGATAGTTCAGTGGATGAAGCGGTGGACAGAAAGAGCTGACCGTAGCTACTTACTAGTTGTGTGAGCCTGAGCAACTTAACTTCTGCTTCCTCAACCATTGTGGGGATCAGTTAAGATACTATTTCTAACATGCCTAGCACAGTGCTGGGAGCATAGTAAGAAGTACTGGCTTCCTTGTCTCTTGAAATAATTGCATGCTTCAAGCTTCAGCTTAGGTGCCACATCCTCCAAGAGTCCCTTCCTGCTTCCCCCATCTGTTAGGCCTCCCTTTCCCAGATTACTCGTGCTGTATACACATACACACACAAATACACACATGCACTCGCTGTTGTCCTTTGTTCTCCAAGATAACCGAAATGACATCACTATTCTAGAGTCAAGGTTCAGTGTCTCTGACCGTAGTTGATCAGACCAACAAGAGCTTGGAATGTTCTATCACAGTCCATGTGAATATTTGGGTGGATTCTCTAAATTTGTGCATCTCCCATATATACATGCATACATACACACATACATATATACATATACATATGCAAATAAGAACATATATATACATATGCTCCCACATGCACATGTATACACACTCACATACATACAAATACATGTATACACACATGAATACACAAATACACATACACACACACATACATATCTTACTTTTGCCCACTTATCTTTGCCCACACTTTTCTCTCCCCCTTCCAGTAGAACGCAAGCTCCTTGGGAGGAGGAATGCTTAATTTCTGTCTTTTGTGTTGTCAGAACCTGGCGCACATGGCATAAGGGTTTACGAAATGATCCTTGTTGATGGAGAGCCCATGAAGAAAAATGGAACTGACTAATTTTAGCTCAGGCTAAAGAAGGATATTCAAGTCAACCACTAGGCTTCCTTCCATAGCTCCAGGACTGAAGGTTTACAAAGTATTTTATATGGGTTATTTCATTTGATAATGTTTGTTATCAAATTGTAATGCTCTGACTTTATAAATCTGATGGAGAAAGATGGCAGTATTTGACTTTAACACCCTTCTTCAAATTGGGTTCAAGGTGCCTACATTATTTAATAATGTAGGTAAAGTGCTTTGACAGGTCTGTTAGCCAATAAAGATTTACTAAATGCCTGCGGTATGCCGGGCACTGTGCAAAGAAGGACAAAAAAAATCCCTGCTCTCAAGGAGTTCACAATCTAATGGGAGAGCAACATGCAAACAAACAACCGTGTACAGATGAGCTAAATACAGGATAAATTGCAAATAGTCGATCGAGGAAAGGTTTTAGAATTGGAAGTGTCTCAGAGGCCACCTTCCAGGTGTCAAACTCCTTAGGACCCAACGGCTATAATGGAAATGAGAAGGAAAGCTCAAGGGACTTTATTTTAAAGTGTCCATAGAGAAGCAGAGGAAGATATATCTGAACTGATACAAAGTGAAGTGACTAGAACCAGGAAACCAATATACAAACGAATGACAGCCACGTAAATGAAAGAACAAAAATAAACAAGATTGTATGCCATACATTGTAATGATATTGCTGTGTGGTTTGCCCTTCGTTCTCAAAAAGGAACATGACATCAGAGAGGTGATGCCATTACTTGCAAGTAAATTGGATTTAAGTGAGGTAGGGCTGTGCAATGTTGTCAGCCTCACTTTCTCTTCCAGAGCCAGCTGGGTCCAATGACAAGATGTAGATCAGGACAACTGGTGATAGCCCAACATTGTAACAATAGATCTCAACCCCAAAGAAAAATTAAGAGAAGATACCTTTTACCTTCCTGATCACTCTCAGTGCTAGTGCCCTCTTTCCCAAACTAACTTGTATTTAATTGTTTTATATTTCTTCGAATTTTCTTTTAGATTTATTCTGTATATCTTTAACATATATACTTGTCTTTCCCATTAGAACGTAAGCTCTTTGAGTGCAGGAATTATTTCACTCTTTTTAGAAGCAGGCAGGTGGCTCAGTGGATAGAGGGTTAGATAGGGAGTTAGGGAGATCTGAATTCAAATCCAGCCTCAGACACTTACTGTGTTACCTTGGGCTAGTCATTTGGCTTCTGTTTACCTCAGTTTCCTCAGCTGTAAAATAGAGATAAAAATAGCTTCCAGAGTTGTTGTAATGATCAAATGAGATATTTGAAAAACACTTAGTGCTGTACCTGGTCCTTAATCAATAATAATAAAGTGGGCACTTAATAAATGCTAGCTATTATCATATGCTAACTTTGCATTTGTATTCCCAACGCCTGGTGCAGAGTAGGGGTTTTAATAAATGCTTGCTGATTGATCTGAAGAGGTGGGAGAGTATGGATGTGGAACAGCATCACAGTGTCCAATTTTCTGACATCACTAGTATTGCTGAGCTGTCTTTTCCCATCTTTGTTAGAGGTTATTTTAAGGCATGATTCTCTGGGAAGGGGAGTAAAGAGAGATACAATGAAAAATGTAGGTATGTAAAAATAAAAGATTGCAAAAATGTTTTAAATCAACATATTGTGGAGCATTTTCAGAACTTTGACTTTGTGCCATTACTTAAACGTAGGCAAAGGCCCTGGAAGATTTCAAATGCATTTTGCTTTTTTTTTTTTTTTAAGTCACTGATAGGTTTTCATGTAAATGTCATTTAAATATAGCATGGGAATATTTTGAAAAGAAATGTCTTCTCCTTAAAAGTTGCTCTTATCTAGTGTGTTTGTTTAGCTAGTTTGGTGAACGTTCAAATATTTACCGAGGGGGTCACAGATTTCTTCAATGGTCCCCTTCTGGTGTTTTCTATTGGATCAAAGCTCCCAGAAGTCCATGGACTTGGCCAGAAATCCCAAAGCAAACAAATTAGAAACCAAATCAAGAAGCCTAGAGACCAAGCTGACCCAAGTTCTGAGGGTAATGGTATGATTGGCACCTCTCTCCAATAAATTCACACAAGACTTTCTGTTTTCCTTAAGAAACTACCATTATGCCTTCCAAAGGCCCTCTCCCCCACCCTTCCCACACCACTTCAGATGAAGTTACCAAGCCCCACATCACCCATGAGGATGTTGGCCATCACTCCTTCTCATGAATGGAACATTGTCATCATGGAGACCTTTGTGATCATTCCCTAGGGATACCTCCAGGTAAGAACAACAGGATGAGTGAATTTCGTGGTTGGAATTTCTTCTTAACTCTTGTCAGATCCTATTAATCTGACAGTACCTAACTAAAGCAATAGAGAATTCCAACATATTATGAGGCCTTAAACAGGTTCTAGGTCTATGTTCTCAAAGAGTTTATGTTCTGATGGAAAAGACAAGTAGATGATAGATAGATAGATAGATAGATAGATAGATAGATAGATAGATAGAGATATAGAGAATAAATATAAAGAGAAAAATACAAATAAATACAAAGTCACATCCAATATCTTTTACATGTTACCATCATTTAGTGAATAAAATTATTTAAAATATAGAATTCCATTTTCCCAGAGGAGTACAAGATCCCTGAGGGCAGAATTATGGTATACTGGAGAGATCACTGGGTCTGGTGTCAGAGATGCTGGATTCAAATCCTAGTTCCAAGATCTTATTACTTGTATGACTTTAGACAAGTCACATGAACTCTCTGGGCCTCAGATGGGTCATTTATAAAATGTAGATGGTAGAGCCGAAGACCTCAGAGTTCTCTTGGAGCCTGCTATTTATAAACTAAGACTCCTTTTTGTTAATCCCCAGTACCTAACACTGGGCCTTCCATCTAGTAGACACTGAATCAATGCTTACTGAATGAATGAAAATGTTCATTGCTGATCATAAGGATGCTGTACAGTACAGCAGAAAGAGCGCTGGCCCTGGAATCAAGGAACTGTATTCAAATCCTCCCACTGCTACTTGCTACCTCTGTGAATTGGGCAGGTCACTTAAATCTTCCTCATCTATAAAATGAGAAAGTTGGATTAAATGACCTGATCTGAGGTCCCTTTCAGCTCCCTGTCTATGATGCCATCCATGTTCTTAGAGGCCCACGCATCCTCTCTCTCCCACACTGGCTCAGGAGGGAAACTGACGATGCCCAGAGGCATGCCTCTCAAGGAGAAAGAGAAATTATGGATTTTTTGTTTAGTCATTCTTCAACTGTGTCCCACTCTTGGTGACCCCATTTGGGGTTTTCTTGGCAAAGACACTAGAGTAATTTGCTATTTCCTTCTTGAGCTCATTTTTACATATGAGGAAACTGAGGCAAACAGGGTGAAGTGACTAGCCCAGGGTCACACAGCTAACTAGTGTCTAGGGCCAGATGTAAACCTAGGAAGACCCCTCTTGGCCCAACATTGCACCACCCAACTACCCTGAGAAATGATGCTATACTTACTCTTTCCCACCCTGCAGAGAGCTTAGAGCTTTTAGGAAGGAAAGCCTTTGAGAACTCTCCAGGCTTCCCTGTTCCTAGGGCTTCTATGGTACCTTCTCTCATGGCCTGCCCCTCATCCACGGGGTGTTCTCTGCCTTAAGTTCATTAACAGGGGTGGGGATGGTGGAAACAACTGAGTTCATTCAAAAATGAGGATATGCACTCAAAACATGCTAGCCAAGTGACCAAAAAAACTCAACCCATGAGGAGGTCCCTCCCTTAAAACATGGAAAGGAAAAATAAACAGGGAAACTCTCCCCACCAGCTGTCTGGTAGGAGAATAGCACACGTGCTGCTGGTTTGGAATGTAGGTCACGGCCCATTATAAGAAATGCCTCCATACGCTGATTTGCACATTGAGGACCAAGATTCCCAAGCCCCTGTGGAGGGCCTGTGCATTTCAAGCAATATTTGAGCCAGGAAGTTCCAGGGCCAATTTTTTAAAATCCCATTATGAACTTTAAAACATTTCATTGTATTTTATTCCAAAATAAATTATTAGGAATCATCATTTCATTCTGCAGAGCCTATAGAGGAAGCAGCTGATGGTCTCTCTGGGAGGAATTAATGAACAGGAAAAAAAATATACTATTAGCCCCAAAATAATAGTAGTTCCCATGTCTATAGAATTTTTCTCACAGCTTTACAATTCTCCCCATGTAACAGATGAGGAAATGGTCAGAGAGGTTAAATAAATTGCCCAAGGTCACACAGCCAGGAATTGAACTTAAATGTCTTCTGACATCAATCCCAGTAGGGTAAAGTGATCACAGATTGTGAGCAAGAAGGAACTGTACAGATCATTTAGTTTAAATGATCTCATTTTTACAGAAAATAAAACTGAGGCTCATAGAATGTTACATGACCTGCCCAAGGTCACATGGGTAACAAGTGGCAGAAGCAGAATTCGAACTCAAATCCAGTGATCTCTCCATGGCCCCATGTTCCTTCCCCTGTGCCTGCAAACATGTTCAAGTGTTTCCTATCCTCAAAAAAAGAAAAAAAGAGCCTGAAGCCTTCCCTTCGCCCTTGGTGTGCTCTGAAATGGTTTCTCAGATCCTCTCCTTCCTTTCTTAGCAGCAATTCTAGAAAGAGTGGTCAGCGCTCACTGGTCTGCTTCTTAACTGACAGCACGGGAAGACACCCACACACCTCTCACAGACGTGAGGTCCAAATGTGGGGGCCATAGCACACGGCAGTGTTTCAAAATGTTGCTTAGTTTTGCTAAAAAAAACCAATCTCTCTTCTTCCGCTTTGTTTTTGTTATTTTTTTATTGCTCACATGTTACTTTTTGTTTACACTGTATAGTGTTACAAAATATATTTTATATTTGTATTGTATGTTTTTGTATTTGTATGTCATTTTTTATTTGCAAGGGATGGCTCTTTGGAAGGGGAAATGAATACGATGTTAAAACAAAATGAATGGGACGTTAAAAACAAAAGACAGCAATGTGTATTTTAAAAATAATTCCGGGCAGCTGCTCCTCACTCTCTATCTCCCAATCCCCAAACACACTCACTTCTAAAATCACTTGAATTCACTTTGTCTGTGTTTTGTCCAAGACCAGGGGCACTGAGTGGCATGTAGAGGGCTAGGCTGGGTGACTGGCAAATCAATTACTCACTTGACGTCAAGTGCATTTAGGGTTAGGGTTAAGGCTAGAAGCTGCTGCTTTCTGGTACAAGGATTTCCCCATACCAATGAAATAACAGCTATGAACCACGTGCTTCCTGACGCATGTAAATATGATATTCCCCCAATAAAATGGAGGCTCCTTCAAGGGAGGGACTGTTTATTTTGCCTTCACATCCCTATCTCTTAGCATAATGCAGTAGGTAGCAGGTGCTTAATAAAGAAATAATCATAGAATGAATGAATTGAAGAGGCTAAGGCAGTCTGCTGCGGTGGAAAGTGTATAGACTCGTAGTCAAAAGCTGTGTGATCCTGGGCAAGTCACGCTTTGTGCCTCAGTATCCCCAAAGATAAGGGGACTGGTTTACACAGCCTCAGGGTTTCCTTCTAGCTGTAGCTCAATGCTGCCATTATGTTGGGCAAATCCCTACCTCTTCCCTGGATCTCATCTTCCTCTGTTGTTGAAATAGGAGGGTGGAATCCTCACCTTCCTTTTAGCTCACCTAAATGAGCTAACAGTCCAGAGTTTGCTGGATAGAACTACTTGCCCTTTGCAGTAAATCGAAACCTAATCACCCCAGGAATGAGGATATGAGAGACACCCTGTCTCTTAACCCCAGAGGGGGACACCTCCTCCACACACCACTTTCTATTCCTTACATGAAAGATCTTGCTCTCTCCATCCCCTAAGACTCAACTTACCCTTCCCTGCCTTTGCTTCCCCGCTTCACTCCCAACCTGCCTTGACCATGAAAGCAATCCATCTGTCTGCTGTCTTGTTAAGTGGGTCCTGGTTGAATGCTCTGCAAAGAAAGGGAACCACAAGAGTCCCCAAAGCATTATTGTTGCCCAGCTTCCTCAGGTGAAATAACATTCAATTGTCCCTTTTTTCCTTCCACTTCCAAATCTAGAATCAGTCCAGTAATTTACATGATGTATGAAGTTTTCAAGCCTTCATATGCTTATAACCTGGAGCTTTCCACAAGCCTCAGGTTTCTACATGTTTTACTACAAAGACCAGGGGAGGAAAGAAGAGGAAATGAAAAGAAGAGGAAGAAAGGAGGAGGAGAGGGAACAATGGGGTCCCTCCAGTGACAGCCTTTTAATTAACTACACTTACAAATTTTAAATCTGGAAATGTTGACTCTGTATATGATATGTCATAATTCACTGAAAGCATAAAATCTTTTAGCCTTTTTTCTTTAAGGTAGAATTTCTGCTGTACGTTACATACTTTCAGAAGCAACTGTGAAAATCATTAACTGTGAAAGTTGGAAGGGGCCCTAGCTTGCAATTTGCAGTATTTCACCTCCTCCCTCTCTTTACCCCTCCCCTGCACAGCAATCTGAAGCAAGCCAGCCAAAGGATTTTAAACACCTGATCAAATCCCCAAAAGCCAAAGGGCACGGATGGAATGGAAATTTGTAGGAGGAAAAATTCTTTCTCCAAGATGGCAAAGATGATTTCCCCTTTCTTCATAGACTAGAACCTATCACTTACTTAGAAATACTCAATTATAAATTAATTGGTAATAGAATCGGATAAAATGTTGGCCAAGGTTAGATGAAAGAACATATGAAACTATGATATTTTAGCCTATCTATATCTCACTTTCCCTTTAATCCTAAAATAGAAAGAACACCAACATTTGACTAAAGAAAGTCCCAAGCATTTATCAGGATCAAGCGATCAACATTTATTAAGTCCCTACTGCATGCTAGATACTATGCTAGGTGCTAGGTGATGGAAAAGAGATTCCTCTTTAGTTGGATTCTGAGGACCCCTCCAGCTCTGAATACTGGGAGTCTATGTTCAGATTGGAGAATTCTGCTAGAGCTCAAAGCTAGCTTTCTGGGTCTTTGCATAAAGTCCCAAACTTTCCAACTGCATTATCTTGGAGACGGGTATACTCAAAACACGAAATTATTCTTTTGAGGTGGTCCAGAGAGCTCATTTTTCACTCTTTCCTGGCTAATTACAATTACTTTATTCTCTAAGGAAAAGGGTGAGGGCAACTCACAGTCTCAAAGAAGAGTTGCCAACCTTTCCTTTTAAACCCTCCTTGTCTTGCTTTTCCATTCCTCGACCTTAATTCTTCCTGTTATAGGAATATATATATACATATATGTGTATAGATGTATATACACATACATGTACATGTGTGTGTGTGTGTGTGTGTGTGTATGTGTAGAGCTAGACCTTAGAGGTCACGTAGTCCAACCCCCTCATTCCACAAGTGATGAGTCACTTGCTCAAAATCACACAGCTAAATAAAAACAGAAGTGCGATTCGAACAGAGGTCTTCTGTCTCCAAACCCAGTGGTCTATCGTTTCCTCATATTCCTGGATATCCTCCTATTCTCCTCAGAATTGTTTTGGATGCTCAATAGTTACTACACTTGGTTTCGTTTCTGTGAAAATTTCTCTGATCCCTTTTCAGCCATGTATTTATCTCTCCTCCCTCAGCCCCAACAAAATATTTTCTCTATAGCCTGGTGATATTCACAGAATGGAATGTCCAGAGCTGGAGGCACCTTGGATATTTATGTAGTCCAGTGGCCTCATCCTACAGACAAGGGAACAAGGCCCAGATGGAGAAGGGACTTGATCCAAAGTCACACAATAAATCAGTAGCAGAGCTGAGATTACAGCCTGAGCCCCAGACGCGTCATCTTGCTTTTCTACAAAACAATTAGGCCTCCTCTTGGGTTCTCAGCCATGAGTGATTCTCCCCAGCCTCCAGCTTCCTCTCTCCCCATGAAGCTGTAGGTTGGGTTTCGTGACTCTTCTTGGAAGGGATTAAGAATCCCTACCATTCCACAGGACAGTCTGGCTCTGCAGCACATAGTAAGTGTGAACAAATGTTAGTCTGAATTACTTTTTGTTAGCCAAATTAGCTACTCCCCCTAAAAAAGCCCACAAGCAGCCTGAGTCCTGGGCCAATAAAAGAAACCCCAGTTCTTTTCCTCAATGTTGTCGAACACCAGAGAGGCCAGGAAGCACCCAGTTTTCCTTCACTGGATCCTATTAGGAGGCTTGGACTCCACTGGCTCCTTCTAAAGCAGAGTTTCTTAACTCCTTTTGTGTTCTGGACCCATTTGGGAGACTAGTAAAACCAGTGGATCCCCTTCTCAGAACAATCATTTTAAATGCATAAAATAAAATACATAGATTAGAAAGGAAATCAAAAGTTAATGAAAATAAAGATGGAAAGTTTGTTTTATTTTATTTGAAAATATTTTTTGGCCCGTGAAGTTCACACATCCTCTGGAGTGTTTCCCTAAAAGATCTCTGGATACTGAGCTAAGAAATCCTGCTCTGGAGAAACCAGATCCACATAAAACAGAGGCAGTAAATGTGGTGGAAAATATTTGGAGAACAGCTTATGTGACAACAAACATAACATAAGGTAAAACAACTCTGAAAAGCCTCAGAATGGTGATTGATGAAGTAATGAACCATGACTTCAAAGAACTGACGGACAGGGAAGTGGGCTTCCTGCCTCTCAGCAGACAGTGATGGACTACAGGTGGGGAATGGGGCATACCTTGTCAATCATGCCTGATGAGTTGATTTGTTTTGTTCAACTGCCATTTTTTTAAGCAAAGGAGGATTCTATAGACAAGAAGGAGTCAGGAAATGTTCAGGATGCTTTCAAAATAGCAACAAGTATCTTTTGCAACATGACTAATGGAAATATGTTTCGCATGACTTCACATGCATAGTTAATATCTAGTTTCTTGCCTATTGAAGGAGGGAGAGAATTTGGAACTCAAACTTTAAAAAGACAAATGGTAAAAAATTTTTGTTACATGTCATTGAGAAATATTTAATGAAATAAAAATATATTGGACAGAAAAATCAAAAGGTTTTTTTTAATTAAAAAAAATTGAGTCAGAGACCCCCTATATGTTCTATACAGGACATAGCTCAAGGTCTGTCACATATGTCTTCTGAATCAATTTTGGTAGGGTGGAATGGGGACATTCAGGCCCACTCTTTTTCTCAGAACATGGAAATTTGAAGCTCGGTACTATCTTCTGGGAACTAGGGTGGTACAGTGGATAGAACACCAAACCTTAAATCCTAAGACTTTAGTTCAAATCTCCATTCTGCTAGTCGTATCTGTACAATGGTGAGCAAGTCACTTAACCACTTTGGGCTGTTTCCCCATCTGTAAAATTGAAGGAGTTGAACTAGAGGGCCTTTAGAGTTTATTCCAAATCAAAATATACGATCCCACCTCTGCTGTTGGCTCAGATCTCTCTTTGGCTTGCCCCTTAACCATCAGTTCTAGTCCATGAATGGACCACTGTGTTTTCTGAGTATAAGATATTGGGGAATACCTCCATCTCAGGACAAGTGGTGTGATTCTGGGTAATCAGAGGCTGACACAACAGGGAGCCAAGTTCTGGAAGGGCTGGAAGCCTCTCTTCCAATTTGAAACCTGTTCTTTCTTATCATTGCCTTGTCTGATGGAGGTTGTGCTTTTACTGTTAAACTGCATGGGCCTAAAGGAACTGATCTGCCATGTTGGTAGTCCATGGTGCCTATGACCCTTGGCTCTTGCCTTATCTTACTGGCAGCCCAGACCTCCAAGCACCTTCCCAGACTGCTTCACTCTGTGACACTGAACACATTCCCCCTCTTGTTTTCAGCTCCCCTCTACGTATGTTCTCTTTCCCCATTACAATGTCATTTCCTTAAGGGCTTGACTACTCTTGTTTATACTTACACATTTAGCTCTTACAACAATACCTGGTATATAATAGGAGCTTAATGAATGGTTTCTCTATCTGTCTAGATATGGCTTCTGAGGTTACTTCCAGATTTAAATCTATGATCCCATAACTCCCTCCCCTCTTCCCTCATTTTTCTCATCTGCAAAATGACAGCATTGGATGAGATGACCTCTTCACATCTTTTCCAGCCTTAAATCTAATTCTGTCTTCTTGCTTATGGTATGGAAGCCAATGGTTGGGTCTGACAGTATTGAAATACTGGAAATAAAAAAGTAATAAGCAGGACTTACGTGATTCCTTTTCTGTTCATCCTTTATGGTGGTAATAATGGTCTCTGAAACAACAGTTTGTCCAGTTTGATTATTGGTTACCTAGGATGGAAACATTGACACAGTAAGGACAAATGGAAAACAAGATTCATCCAGCAAGTTGTTCCCAGTGCTCCTGTCCTTTCCTGAGGGAGACACATCTGGAAAAGCAGCATGATTACTAACACTCACCCTTTCTTTCACAGTCACATGAAAAGTAATCAGGATTCGGCCTTAAATAATAATGACAACGGCCATTTCAAGCAGGCCTTCCCAGTGAATAACCCTCCACAGTGTCTCAAGTGCTTTCCCAGACGGTGTCTCATCTGAACCCCATGATAGGCCCCTGCACCTGCCCCAGGGGCGTTCCCCACCCCCTCCACTCATCATTCAACAAGTCCTGTGAAAAGGAGAAATTCGTTGTTGCCTCTGGCTGTAATTATCATCTCCAAGTGGAAACAGTATAAATATTGGTTGAATGAATGATGCAAGTCTTACAGCCTGAACATGAGAACTCCACATGGCCTTAGGTGAGAGATCTCTCTGGAAAAAAGATGTATGAGATCTTTGTTTTCCCATGGGAAGAAACCCCCTTTCCTCCTTCATACAAGGAGACCTCATTGCTATAGACGTGATGAGGTGCCATGCACGTCTCCTACCTTGTCAATTTCCTGGTGCCTGTAGACGGTTTTGTTTCCCACCTTGACTTCACTGTGAGAGTCATTGTGGAAGTTGGGAGGCAGGTTTTGAAGGATGATTTCTGATGAAGTTTTGGTGGCTTCCTCCTCTGCTTTAATCTAAAAATTCAATAAGAGTTTGATAAGCAATTTGACTGGTCTGAAAGTTATCAGTTAGAGTCCGACAGTCTAGAGAGGTCATCGGTGGGGTGGTACTCATCCCTGCCTTAGACGTAGGAAGCTGGGGTTTAATTCTCAGTCAGGACTGTGGTATGACTTAAGTGGAACCAGAAAGACCATGGAGTCAGGAGAGCTCACTCCTAGATTTGCCTCTGCTACTATCTCTCTGTGTGAACTTGAATGAGTAACTCCTGTCTAGACTTTACTTTCTTCGTCTTAAAATGATGACATCTAGTTCTGAAATTCTAGGATTCTATGAAACCCTACTCCTATGCCGCCAAAGAACCTGAGAACAAGTATATTGTTCAGTGGTTCAGTCATGTCAGACTCTATCTGACTCTATGGCCAAAGTCCATGGAGTTTTCTTGGCAAAGATACTGGAGGAGTTTGCCATTTCCTTCTCTGGTGTGTCCTCCATTTTACAGAGGAGGAACTGAGGCAAATAGAGGGTAAGTGACTTGTCCAAAGTCATACAGCTAATAAGTGTCTAAGGTCAGATTTGAACTTAGATCTTCCTGACTCCAGGACTCATGCTCTATCCACTATACCACTATCTGCTCCTCAGCAGATAAAGCTCTTTGAAAAATGGCTAAAAATGAAAAGAAAATAATAGCTAATATATATACTGTATAAATCACTTTTTATATTCGAGGCACTCTGCTAAGTGCTTTAATCATTAAACACTTATTAAGTACCTACTAGGTGCCAAGTGCTTTCTAATTATTATCTCATTTGATCCTCATAATAACCCTGGAAGGTTGGTGCTATTATTATTCCTGTTTTACAGATGAGAGAACTGAGGCAAACCATGGTTAAGTGACTTGCCCAGGGTCACACAGCTAGTCAGTGTCTAAAGCCAGATTTAAACTCAGGTCTTCCTGACTCCAGGACCAGCACTCTATGCACCGTGCCACCCAACTGCCTCTAGGACATGGTGGGCAAGGGATAGAGAAGCACCTGCACCATTGTCGTAAGCAATAGAACAAGAAAATAGATATACTGCTGTCATCCTCTGTTTAACCATATCTGGAGGTTGAGTCCAATTCTAGGTACTGCATCTAAAGTGAGGCACTGACAAGACAGAGTATTACCAGGAATGGGTGGCCAGAATGGTGGAGGTTAGGGTTGGGAGAAGGGAGAATGAGGCTGGTGATGCCATACCATGTTAGTTAAGCTGAAAGACATAGGTTCTGTCATCCAACAGCTGAAGGTCTGACACATGGACTTAATCATCTAAGCCCCATTAAAGTACCAGGTATTGTGCTAGGGCATACTGGAGTTACAAAGACAGAGAAGGAACAGTCCATGATTTTTAGAAGTTTGGGGGGCATATGTACACAAATAGGCATATGCAGGATAGGAACAAGATAAATACAAGGGTAGTATTTTGGGGGGAAAGCACCAATAGCTGGGATAGGGGGAAGGGCATAGATCAGGGGAGGTTTCACGTACAAGGTGGTACTTGTGTTGAATCTCATATCAAACAAAGTTAAGGGATTCTGAGAAGTGGAGGTCAGGAAGATGTCCATCCCAGGCAAAGGGAACAGCCAGAGCAAAGCCACTGAGATGGGAGATGCAGTGTTTGTTATGTGTGAGGAATAGCCAGACCAGCTCGGAATTTTCTTTTCTTTTCCTTTCTCTTTTCTTTTGTGGGGGAGGGGGATGAAAAAATAAAGATATGAGGAGAGATTCAAGGAGCAGGTGGTCCCTGGTGGAACACATCACAGGCAAGCAGAGGAGGAGGGTCAATGAGAAAAGACACTCTACAAGGAAGTGAGAGATCATGGATAACCTCCAGTATGAGAGCAGAAACCAATGTGTGAAGGATTCGGAAGGAATGGTTCAATAAGAAATGGGAGCAGTGGATGTAGACACTGGTTTGACCATACTGGAAACAAAAGAAGGGCAACAGACTGATTGGTGGCCAGAGGTCAGGGCATGGTCCAGAAAATGGAGGGTTGTTTTGTTTTTTTTAATAATATAAGGAAGAGGTGAAAATGTTTATACGTACAGAAGCAGGAACTACAAAGTGCTGCCATGTGGGAAAAGGATCCATTTCATTCTGCTTGGCCCCAGGGGACAGAATGAGGTCAAAGGGTAGAAGTTGTGGAGACAACTTTTGATTTAATATGAAGAACAACTTCCAATGTATTGGAGTTATCCCCAAATGAAGCAGGATGCCTTTCAAGATATAGGTATTCCCCCACTAGAGCTCTTCAAGCTAAGTCTGGGTGGCTACTTCTCAGGTATGTTGGAACAGGACTCTTCTTCAGATGTGGACTGGACTGAGCTCCTTGTAAGTAGGGCCTGTTTCATTCTTTGTACTTGTATCCTCAGCACCTACCACAGTGCCTGACATGTAGCAGGGGCTTGATAAGCACTTGTTGATTGCCTAGATGACTACTGAGGTCCCTTCCAACTCTGAAAATGATTGAATTCTGTTATAGTGAGGAGAGTTTGAAATAAAAATGGAGGGGAGAGTAGAGAAACAGAAAGACGGAGAGAAGCAGAGAGGAGAGAGAAACAGAAAGAGAGAAGAGAAAGAGAGGAGAGAGAGGAGAGACAGAAAATATGTGTGGGCTCCAATACTGGGGAAGGGAATCAGAAATGGATAAAAAACAGAATGTACGGCATCCCAAAAGTCTTTGTACAGTTTTAAGCCAGCTTAAGAGAAGAAGGGGCTAGTTTCAAAGAAGAGAAATCTTTTCTATAGAGACCATACATTGAGACTTTTATAGTGAGAGAGAAGAATGGGAAAGACAGATTTAGGGGTGGCTACATGATGGGAGCTCATGCTAGGTCATCTCAATATTCTCCACAAAGTAGGAGGCAAGTTCACCTACTAAGAAAGAAGTGGCAATTTGGCCATTCTATGGTTAATGTGTTCTGTGCAGCTTCCGTGCCTAGTACATGGTAAGAGTTTAGTAAATGATCTAGCTAGCTATCTAAGCCAAGGGGAAACAACCCACTTTGGCATCAGAATGATCCAATTTGGTTTCCTCTATTGGTCAAATAACCAAATAATGAGCAAGTCTCCACTTCCCTTAACGCAACAGAAATGAGCCTTTGTGTAAAATCCTTCTTGGCAGAATGAGCTAAAGGCCTTTTAACAGTATCATAAACCACAGAAAGTGCAGTTTTATCATGGAAATTTTATGCACCCATAACTATTATTGCCCTAGCAGGCAAACTTGGGCATTTAGCATGTTGTATTTAACACAGAAAGACTATGTAGCCTATTAAATATGGCACATACACAACTTATTGTTTCCAAGTGTCCATTCTAGTATAATGGGGTAATAGGGGAAAGGTATTTATTCCAGTTCAGAACTTGGGCTCCACCCATCTAGCAATAAGATGATCTAACAACACAGTGAGCGATCAGATTCTCCATGATCATAAACAAACAGAGAATGCTAGAACCCACAAGGATCAGAGAGGCAGCAAAGTAAGGGAGAAAGAGCAGAGAATCCAGAGGAAGATCTTCATTCACACTCCAGCTCTGATAGGCTCAGGCAAGTCACTTCTCTCTGGGTCATAGTTTCTTCTCTATAAAATAAGGTGTTTAAGCTAGACAACCTCTAAGGCCCTTTTAGTTCTAAATGAATGTTCTTTTTAGTCTGACCCCTGCATTACCCATGTGGGAAACTGAGGCACAGAGATGATGCAAGTACAAGGTTTCACAGTTAATAGAATCATAGATTTAGAGCTGAAAGATTAACACCTAGCCCACCGCCTTCCCATTTTACAGACTAGAAAACTGAGGTCCCAGAGAGGTGAAGTGACCTGCCTTGATAGAATTACTTGCTAGATTATAAACTCCTGGAGAATAAGGCCTATTTCATTCTTTGTAGTTGCATCCCCACTGCCTAGCTCAGTGTCTGGAACATAGTAGGCACTTGGAAAATGCTTGCTGATTGATTAGCTGGGGGTCATTACACAGCTAATGAATGTCTGAGGTGAGATTCAAACACAGGGCTTGGTGATATCAAGTCTAGTGCTCTATCTATTATGCCACACTGCCTGTAGCAGAGCTGGGATTACAGCCTAGGTCTTCCAGACAGACAATCTTTTTACAATGCCTATAGAGAAAAGAAGAAAAAACCAAGCAACAATTATATAGCTCTCCCAAGTTTTCCAAGGGTTTTACTTAAATTACTTCACTGATCCCAAAACAACCCTTTAAAGTAATAGCTAGGATTATTATTCCCATTATACAGATGATAAAGTGGATGACAGGATCAATCTGACATGCAGATGCTTGGTGCTTTACCCACATCTTCCACCAATGACTTACAATTGAATGCAACTTGGATTTTTTCCCCCATTTTCAGAAAACCAGCAGCCTGATGCAGTTGGACCGTGTGAAATGTCGAGAAATACATTTAACAGCAAAATCATGACATAAGTCTATAAAAAATGGATGCCCTGAATTGAGCAAGGTCTGCATGGTCCCTGCTTTTCAGAAATGGAAAACAAATAAAGCTGCCTTGATAAGAACATTAGTGCTTTCATGAAAATATATCACCCTCCTCACCTAGAGGGGTGAGACTACCAGGGCATTGACTAGAAATGAAGGAAACAAGCACTTATTAAGCACCTACCACGTGTAAGGTGATCTGTAGATATTATCTCATTTCTTCCTTACCATAAGCCTATTGTGGGAGGGAAGTGCTATTGTAATTTCCATATTTTACAATTGAGGAAACTGAGGCAGACAGAGGCTAAATGACTTGTCCAGGGTCACGCAACTACCAAGTGTCTCAGTCTTCCTAACTTCAGGCCCAGTGCTTTATCCACTATGCCACCTAACTATCTCAGGAAAGAAATGATTAGCAAGATCTAACTAGGAAGTAATCTCATTCTGCTTACACCCAAAAGGCAGAAGTCAAACAATGCGTGGAAGCTGCAGAGGGGTAGATTTAGGCCCTGTACGTAGAGGAGGCTGGGCAGCTAGATGGCATAGTGGATAGAGTGCCAGGTCTGGAATCATCTAAATTCAAATCTGTCCTCAGACACTCACCAGCTGTGTGACCCTGGTTGAATCACTTAACTCTGCCTCAGTTTCCTCATCTGTAAAATTAGCTGGAGAATGAAAAAGTAAACCACTTCAGTATCTTTGCTAAGAAAACCCAAATGGGGTCACAAAGAGCTGTACATGATTGAGAAATGACTGAACAAGTAATAGGGGGAAACTACCAGTCTAAAGGATAATGGACTACTTCGGGAGGCAGTGGGTTCCTTTACATCTCAAATCTTCAGAGAGATGCTGAATAGCCAAATGACAGCAATATTGTAGAGAGAGGCTTCTCAGTCAGGTATATTTTGGACCAGACAGCCTCTGAAGTCCCCTTCCAGTTCAGATTCTATGATACCAATCCATCATGATGTTAACTTTAAAGAGCCAAAGACTTAGAATTAGAAGGGGACTTACAAATTGTCTAGTCTGACATTCTTATTTTATAGGTGAGGAAACTGAAATCCTAGAGAGAGAAAGTAACTTCTCCCTGTGTACCACTGAAGCAAGTGCATCTAGTAGCGCAACCTTACTTATAGCTCTTCATTACATTTACAAACACAATCCTTACCACAATCTACACCTGTTCCCAATACACTACATCCCATCTCCTGCCTCTATGTCATTGTATAAACGGTCTCCCACGTCAGGGACATGTCTTCCATTTCTTCACTTCCTTCAAAGCACAGCTCAGATGTCACCACAAGTAGTGGTACTCTCTCCCTCTTGAAGTTACTTTGTATTACTTTTAATATATTTTGGTTTTACTTATAAACACGCTGTAGCATCCCCATTAAAATGTAAATTCCTCCAAGGCAAGGGTTGTTATTGATATCTTTATGTCCCTAGTGCCAGGACATAGTAGGTGCTTAACATATGTTCGTGAATTGAATTAACTCATTTGCTCCTAGCCTTCAAGGTAAATGTTTGTAAGTATTATTATCTCCATTTCTCAGATAAAGACGCTGAGGCTCAGGCAGGTAAAGTGACTCGGGGATTTAATTAAAGTCAGATATTCAGACGCTGGTTAAGGCCACTGGTCACTCCCTATTCCTATCTCTCCATCACAGGTTTTTCTAGCATCATGGAAGGATGTAAACGAACCCTTCACAATAGTCTTGGCCAATGCTCATTACGGAATACTAACTGGTCTTTTGAGCAACATCTGGCCATTGTGGATAATTTAGCCACAAAATGAGACGCGGCCACACTTTGAATTTACATTTGATCAATCGAGTCATTACCAGATTCCTTCTAGCACCAATGCCTGCTTGGAGTTAAATTTCAAATGTCAATTCAAGTTTTACAGAAAATGGGAAAAAGTTTCAACACTGAAATGAAATACAGGGTTGGCCTCTTTCTTTTTGGTGGGAATCCACTTTCTTGCCTAGAAGAAGTTGAAATAAGCTAAAGGAAATGAATGAGTCAGTCTTGAGCAAGACAGCTCTCGTAGCTGTATCTCTGAAAAGAGAGGCAATGTTAACTGAGCTGACTGAAATAACAAAGTAAAGCTGAAGTTCTACTTCCTGGGCCTGCCTGGTTTCCCCCTGTCTTATCGCTCCATTCTAGCATCCTTTGGCAGACATCAGGAAATAAAAAATGAGACTTCCAGGATCTGGACCATTTTTGTATCAGTTGGGAATTAAACCCAGGTTGTTTGTAAGATGAGCCACTGGGGCGGCTTTAGCCATAGGATTGTAGGATTATAAAATCAGGGGTCAAAGGAATGTTAGACATCATCTAGACTGATATCTTTTAGAGATGGGGCAGCTGAAAGGCCTGGAAAAGTTAAATGACTTGACCAAGATGCTACAGATAATAGCTAGTTAGAACCAGGATTCAAACTCAGGTCTTCTGACTCTAGGGCTCTTTCCACAGTCCTACATGGACTCCATTTGATCACGACCAAGTTACAACCTCTTAGGATCTCCATTTCCTTAAATGTAAAATGAAGGGGTCAGTATAGACTGGATGATCTGGACTGATTTCCAGATGATTTTGTTAGGTTTCTTCCAACTAAATCTAGAATCTTTTGATACAAGTTGTATGAAGGTGTGGTAGGGACTCCCAAACAACGCTGGGCTAGAAAAGACAAAAGAACTATTTTTGGTGAGAAACATCTTGATATTTAAGCCAAGTGTTATATGTAGTACTCTGGGTAAGGAAGAGTTTATACAGCTTGGAAATTTTTCTTGGCACTGGATGGAGAAAAAAGTATAGGCTTGGTCAGAGTCACTCTGACCAAAGAAGAAAGAGGCAAGGCTTGGACTTCCTGTCACTTTGGACCTCTAGCTGACTCTTTTCTGAAGAGTTTATTAACTGAGTCAGAAGGATGAATTTCTAACCTTAAGCCCTGAAAAAAGATAGGCCAATGAATTCTAAGTAAATTTAATACCCAATCTTGGTCCAAAACAGAAGATGAAACACATCTCCTCCTTCGTGTCAGAGAGGTGAGGGAATATGGGTGCAGGATGGTAAAATGCATTGTCAAGTATAGTTATGGTATCAATTATTTTTAAAAATTGGTGTTTTTTAGTTATTTTTTTCTTTATTAGAAGGAAAGATTTCATTCCAAGGTAGTTGAGGTAAGATGATCTCCAGAAATTAAAGTGGTGTTTGGCCCAAAGGAAAGTAAGTTTTGATGGGTGAAACCTACCTAGTTATCTTGAGGTTATTAGCTAGATTTCTTTCCCAAACCTAAAACACAATTCATTCTGAATCTCATTGATCTGACAACAAAATATCCCTGCCCAAGCACCACTTAATAGTTATCTTGGGGGCCCTCCTTGGCTCAGTGAATGTTTCTCTTTTGACCAGCAAGCCTTAGGGTCTTCCCCTCTCTGATTTTTTTTTTTTAAAGGGGCAATTCCTTGTCTCCCTTCTCCAACAGGCTTATTCACTGAGTAGGTCAACACCACTGAAAGATGTTCACTTAAAAAGACCAAGGTCTCTCACTGCATCCTGGGCCATCTCCAGTTGTCCTGATCTATATTTGGCCACTGGACTCAGATGGCTCTGGAGGAGAAAGTGAGGCTGGTGACTTTGTACAGCCCTCACTTACTGAAATCTAATTAATGCAAGCCATGTCATTTCCCTGATGTCACAGTCCTCTTCAAGAAGGACGGACAACCCCCTCCCCCCACCACACACACACACACACACACACACACACACACACACACACACACACACAGAGTCTCTCAGCTCTAACCTGCCATATGCACACAGCTGCCAAAATAATCTTCCCCCATCACTCATTTGCTCAGAAATTTTCAGGGGCTCCCTAATACCTTGAGGATCAAACCCATAGTCCTCAGCTTGGCATTTTGAGACCTCCAACATCTGGCTCCAACCTCCGTTTCCAGACTTATTTCATATTGCTTCCTTGTACACTCTCGATTTGGGGAGTCCACACTGGACTCCTAGCTATGTTCCAAACTCCGAGTTCTATATCCTGTCTGTGCTCTTGCCCCAGCTCTCTCCCTATACTCCTATGCCTAGAGTAAGTTCCCTCTTCTCTTTTGCCTTTCCAAATTCTTTTCTTCTTTTTAAGTTTCTTTTCCTGGTCCTGCTAGGTGTTAGCTGTTCTCTCTCTTGCAGTTTTTCTGTACCCGTCCTATTCCTCGGTAAATGCGAGCTTCCCGAGGTCAGGGATTTGTATTTGTATCTTCAGAAACCAGCACAGAGCCTTGCACAACATGAATGATTAATAAATAATAGCTGAGTTGTTCTGGCGGTGCCTTTGAAAGCCTGACCTCATTTGGGAGGCCCAGGGGCAAGAACATTTCCGACTTCTTTTTCTTGTCTGCAAATTGTATTTGGGTTGATAACAAAGACCCTAAACCTCCCAGAATCCTTTTCTCTTACCGATTCTCCTTGATGGAGGATGGAAGGAGCCACAGGGCACCAGATAGGGGAGCAAACACCTGGCTGAGGGGATGAGCTCACCAGCAGGAAATCCCAGCTCCTGTAGACTAGGGAATACCAAATAGGAGGTGCCATTATCATGCTCTCCAGGAAAAGGCTCCTAACACTTCTTTCCAGAAGCTCTATTCAGTTCTCTCTCCGAAGGCAAGGTAGGTGCCTTGATGGTCCCTCCGGTTGGACTTGGGCCCAAGATGGCTGGGCCATGGTCCCCTGCTCTCAGCACAGTTCGGGCACGCAGTAAACGCTTGTTGACTGCCTGGCTGCCCTGGGGCGCACTTGAACCTCCGCCCACCCGCACGGCACCCGCCAGTAACCCGGCCCAGAGCATGGCTTGCTTGGGCTGCTCTACCCAGAGCCCAGAAGCCGGCTCGCTCACTGGATCCGCGCTGCACCCACCTCGTCCACGGCGCTTTGCAGCTTGTGCTGCGTGTCTTCCATCAATTCCTCCACCTCACGGAACATCTCGTCTAGGGTGGCTTCCTCCTGCGGAAAGGTGAGGGCAGGCAGGGGCCCTTCCCGCTGCACCACGAGGAAGGGAGAGGGGCTGGCGGGCAGGGTGGAGGGGGCCGGGGCAGCTCGCCCAGCTCCGGCCAGGAGCCCGAGCAGCAGCAGCAGCCTCGGGAACAGCAGCAGCCTCGGAAGCAGCAGCAGCATCCTCAGCGCCTACAGCGGCTGCCTGTGCGGGAAAGAGCCCAGGGGTGAGGGGGGACGCTCAGGTCCCCATGCTGCCCTGACCCTGCAGTTCTCTGCCTGCCCATCCCAGCACCCTTCCCTTCCCCTGCGGCCAGTCAGCCCTCCCTCCCTTTCTGTGCCCAGCTCCAGGAGATGCTCTAGGCCCTGGCTCAGAGCCCAGCCCCATCGCCCTGCCAGCACGGGCCCCGCCGGCTCTGTGCTTCGCTCCCCAGCTCCCTCTGGCCTTTCTCCAAGGAAGTCCCCCAGTCTCTTTCCGGAGCCCCCCTCCACACTCCCTTCCTCCTCATCTCCCTCCAATTTCCCCCCTTCCAACCTTTCCCCAGGAATATCCCCAGTCTTTTCCCTGAGTCCCCTCCCAGCGCTGTCCCCTTAAGTTCCCTTCCAGCCCTGTCCCTTCTCCCTCCCGCCCCATTTACCTCCAATCTTCTCCCCTTCTGCTCTCCCTTCAGCCCCTCCCCAGGGATGCCCCGTCCCTTTCTCTGAACCCCTCCCAGAGCTGTCTCTCTGGCCTCCCTTCCTCCATTCTACGCCTACCCCTTCCCCCTCCCTCCAATCTTACCCTTCCTTTCTCCCCTTCCCCGGCTCCCTCCAGCTCCTCCCCAGAGATGCTCCCAGTCCCTGGCTCAGAGTCCTGTCCCTTCTCTAAGCGCTGCCGCCTCCTCCCACCCTCCCCTCGCTGAAGTCCCAGCTTCCCCAGCAGTCCTGACTTTCTGTCCCCCCTCCGAAGCTTCTGCCAGCTTCTTGCCTTCTGTGCCTGATCCCTAGGGATACCCCCTCTCATCCCCTCTCCCAGCTCCCTCGCTCCCTCCCCCAGATCGGGCCTCCGCCACTGGCCCCCTGTACTGAGGTGGCCTTAGCTTGACTGACCTGCGCTTCCCCGAATGGCCTCCGCCGCCGCTGCTGCGGGGAGAACCGGGCGGCTCCCGCGGGGACCCGGAGCAGGAGGGCCGGACCCAAAGGACTAGGAGATGCGACGGCTGGTACCCGCCTGAGATCCGTCCGCAGCACAGCTCCCTAGTCAGCCTGCCTGCCAGCCCGTCTGCCGGGCAGTCCGATCGGAGGCGGGCTGTCTGCGCCGCCCTCCACGATTGGTTGGAACCCTGGTACTCCTGGGGCGGTCCGAGATGCCTGAGAGAGGGGAGAGGTGGGGCTGGGAGGGCTGAGGGGTCCCGGGGCTCCGACAAAACAGAGTGAGACGCACCCACAGTTACTGAGTCATGGGTGCTCCTCTCTCTCAGCAGCTGCAGCTCGGTTGGAGCTTAGAGAGCCCAGATGGATCCAGTGCCCAGGGACCTTGGTTGGTGATGGGCAAATGGTGCGAGGAGGGAGGAAGCCTTGGTCTAGGAAAGAGGAAAGCTGTGCTCCAGTCGCAATTCTGCCACTAACTGACTGTATGAGCTTGAACAAGTCCATTCCCTCCTTTCCCCCCACCCCCGCCTCAGTTTCCCTTACCAAAGAGATTAGAGATATCTTTAAAGACTAGCAAAGTCTCTGGGGACTACTACCACCCCACAATCAGTGTACACTAAGGACGACCAAGGGCTATTTGACCTAGGCGCTTCAAACTCCACCAAGCCTTGACATTAAATCGGCACCCAAATTAGCGGAGGGGCAAAAGGTGGGGGTTGGGGGTAAGAATCAGCCTTCCAAGTCTTTGGCCTAAAAGGAAATACTTTAAAAAGGGAGTTCCACCACTGAGAACCAGCGCAAAAATCCCGAATAAACCCATACCATTCCCACCTCCTTTTCTTTTCTTTTTCTTCCTTCCTTCCTTCCTTCCTTTCTTTCCTTCTTTCTTTCTTTCCTTCTTTATTTCTTTCTTTCTTTCTCTCTTTCTTTCTTTCTTCCTTCCTTTCTTTCTTTCTTTCTCTTTCGTTCACTGATTGCAGCATAGAGTAGTGATGGAGAATCTACCTCTGAGTCAGAAAAAGCTGAGTTCAAGGCCAGCATATGACACACGCTAGTGCTGTGACTTTGGGCAAATCACTCAATCTCTCAGTACCCAAACAAAACTCTCCAAGACTTCAAGTTGAAGAAAAGGTACCAAACTGTCTTGGGAGAGGAAGTTTTCTCCCTGGAGAATTCCCTACATTAGTAAATTCACAGCTCCAGATTCCAACTAGACTCCTCTAACAGAGCAGTGGTCTGAACAGAGTATAAATGGATCAACCATCTCTCTTATAAATATTATCTTCCCCCTCCCCCCAAATCCTCTCTTTTCCCAAACTTCTCTATTACTGTGGAGGGTAACACCATTCTCCCAGTCACCCAGGTTCATAACCTAGGTGTCATCATCCACTCCTCACTCTCACCTCCTGAATTCCAATCAGTTGTCAAATACTGTTGATTTTTACCTTTATAACCTATGTTATATGTACCCCCCTTCTCTCCTGTAAAGCTGTCACCACCCTGGTGCATGTTCTCATTACCTCATGCCTGGATTATTGTAGTAGCCTTCTGATTGGTCTCTCTAACTGGAGTCTATTCCCATTCCAGACCATTCTCCAATCAACTGTCAAGTTGGTTTTCTTAAAGCACAGTCCAAATTCATCACCTCCTACCTAATTCAATAAACTCCGGTGGCTCCTATCACTTCAAGGTTCAAATGTAAAATCCTCTGTTTGACATCCAAAGTCCTTCACACATTGGCACCCTCTACCTTTCTAGTCTTCTTACACTTTCCTCACCCTTACATACCCTCTTCAATGCAATGGCCTCCAAGCTATTCCTTGAACAAGATACCTCATCTCTCAGGTCTGTGTGTCCTGGAATTCTCTCCCTCCTCCTCTCCATCCCCTGGCTTCCCTCAAGTGTCAGCTAAAATCCCACTTTCTGCATGAAGTCCTTCCTGATCTCTTTTAATTCTAATGCCTTCCTTCCAAGATTATATCCCATCTGTCCTGTGTCTACCTTGTTTGCACATAGTTGTTTACCTGTTGTCTTTCTCCTTGAGGACAGGGACTGTTTTTGGTTTTTGCTTTTCTTTGCTACAACTCTAATCACAGAGCCTGGCACATAATAGGCACTTAATAAATGCTCATTGACTTCATTGAACAAGATGAAGAAATGGAGAAGGATTCAGTACTGGTTGAGTGACTGGGCCCAAAGAATCAGGAGTTCACAAATGAGGGAGGGCAGAAGAGAATTTAGAACTCAACATCTTCAAAAACAAATGTTAATAAGAAAAATAATAAGAAAAGAGGAAAAATAGATCAAGAGTTCAACATCAGTTTGAAGAGAAGTTCTAGTGGGCTAGCACTATTTAAATGATTTTTAAAAATCAGTACTTTAGATGAAGACAAAGATTACATACTAGTCAAGTTTACAAATGACATGAAGCTAGGATGAATGGTTAAAACTTTAGATGACTGAGTATTGGGATCCAAAGCTAGGCCAAACTAGAATGATAGATCAAATCTAAAAAGATCAAATGTAATAGGTATAAATGTAAAGCATAGTACAGTGTGTAATGATCCAGTCTTGGAATCGTGGAGACTTGGGTTGAAATCTTAGCTCTAACATAATGGGTATGTGACTATGGACAAGTCACTTAATCTCTCAATGTCTCTCCTCCCCAGCTTCCACACCCCCAAGCAATCTAAGATCATTAGTTACAGAGACTGTTGTTGATATGGGAGAGGGAATTTCCACACTGAATGTCTGCTACACTGATAAAATGACACAAGTCTGAACAATACACAAAAAAGTCTTTTGCTTGGACTAAAAAAAAATCAGCTTTAAAACTATTTCCCTCAAACTTATAGTAATTCATGCAAAAAATGTGTGTAGGGCAGGGAAGGTGATTGGATTACACGTCAGTGGGCATCATCAGCATGGCACAGCAGCTTAGAAAAACTGTGATTGCCTCAGACTGCCTTGAAAGGGGCAGCCTGGCTCAGCAAAGGGGAAGCTGACCTCTGAGTCACTAATTGTGGTTATCTGTCCTGTTTCTGGCTTTCAGCCCTGGGCAAATCTCTTAACCTTCCGGTGTTCCCCAGATTCCTTTCTAACACTCTCTATATAGGCATTTGTTGTCAATTGCTCATTAACAGGAGAATGAATGAACAGATTTCAATATGTGTGTATAGATATATTCAACATATGATTTTGATATCAAATCTATATGTGTATGCATTTGACATATATACATATATATACATATGAATATATACATGTCTATATTGTCTATCTATCTAATCTATCCAAGATGTCTCACAGGTTCTAATGCAGTTGTAAACTTGAATAGATTAAAGTTTAAAACTGCACTAAGACTTTTGGGACACTGCATACATACCCCCCCTACACACACACACATATACTAACCTTAACCCTAACACATACATATGTGTGTGTTTAAGAGAGACAAAGAGGGAGTTACTATTTCCTTTGCCTTCTACGGTGGTGTCAGACTACATCTAGAGTATTATGTCCATTTCTGGATGACACATTTGAAGACAAGCAATTTCCCTTAGCTTGCCCAGAGAAGAGTCTCCAATTGATTCCTACATTTATTCTGTCATACAAAATTGATTCACTGAATCAATCAATAACCATTTATTATGCCCTTTCCAGGTGTCAGGTGATGTAATAAATGTTAAGGATACAAAAAGAAACAAAAGACAGTCCCTGCCCTCAAGGAGCTTATAATCTAATAGGTGGTTAAAAATGCAACCAGACACATACAAAGCAAGCTATATACAGGATGAATTTTCTTCATTCATTGTTTGTTGTCCTTCATTTTCAAAGAGCCCCAAAATAATGTCACTATGTTAGAGTCAAGCTACAGTATGTCCGACTGTGGCTGATCAGACCAATATGAGCTCAGAATGCTGTATCACAGGTCAGGCACAAACAGTCCATGTGAACATTTGGGGTGCATTCTCTAAATTTTCACCCCTTGGTTTTCTTTTGAACTACTTCAATTATGCTTTGCTCACAGAGCGCAGCACCTTCTCTGATGCAGGCATGCCATGCTGAGCAGTCCTGTGCCAGGGTCTCCCATGTCACACAATCAGTTCCAGAGTTCTTAAGAGAGACCTTGGGAGTGTCCTTGTTTAGATTTTTCTGACTACAGTGTGAGTGCTTGCCTTATGTGAGTTCACCATAAAACAATATTTTAGGCACTTAACAGAAGGGAGGAACTAGAATTTAAAGGGGATGGGAAAGAATTCCTGTAAAAGAAGGGATTTTATTGGGGACTTGAAGCCAGTAGTCAGAGATGAGGAAGGAGAATATTCCAGACATGGGGGATAGCCAGAGAAAATGGCAGGTGCCAAGAGATAATGTCTTGTGAGTGGAACAGCCAGGAGGCCCCTCTGTCACTGGATCAGAATGCAGGTCAGGGAGCAAGCTGTGTGTGAGAAGACTGGAAAGGTAGGAGGAGGCTCAGTTATGAAGGGTTCCTTCCTAGAATCCCTTTAGGATTCCTAACCCTAATCAAATGAGGAAACATTTGTAGAATGTTAGCACATAGTAGGTGCTTAATAAATGCTTGTTCCTTTCCCCTTCATAATCCAGCTCTACACTTTGTCTAAGAATAGAAACCCTCGTTCAAACTCAGCCGTTCCATTGGCTAAGAAGATAAAAGAAACAAATTAAGCCTGACTTAAAGTACCCATTCTTTCCTCTCCCCCCCACCCAGGGCACATGGCCAACCTGCTTGGGTCCCAAGTGCCACATGTGAGCAAAGTGCGTGGGGTTGTAGCCCAGATTAGAAATGTGGCAACGAAAGCCACACACACAAAACATGGCAGTTAATGCACAGACAGACAGAGCCCCCAAGGTCTTTGGTACGGTCATTTTCCTGACATCCTCAGTCAAGGAAACCCTATAATACTTCTGTGTTCTCAGGGACTTGCCAGCACAGAGTTGGTTCCCTTTGGCAAAATCGCAGCTCCTCCCTGAAGCTAAGATACCTTTTGACCGACCCACCTCTCACATTAGCTTGTAAGCTCTTTGTAAAGGAGGGACGGAAGATGCTTCAAGATGAAACATACCAGAGACTCACAGGCATACCATAAGCCACTAAGCATTGCCCAACATGCCATGACTCAGAAGGGAAAATTAATGGCACTCAGAAGCTGATTAAGTGAAGCTCTAGAGGGAGAGTGAAGAGCCAGAGAAGACTCTATAATAGCCAGAATCCCAAGCCCTTTGGCCAAATGCAGCATGTAGGGCCAACGCATGAACTTGGGCATGTGCCAAGGGAGGGAGGAAGGAGAGGATGGGTACTTTGAATCCTAGTTAACTATAGGAGGGGTTCCAAAAGGGACCCTTCATAATGGAGCTCCCTTCCAACACAACATAGTGCCTGGTACATAGTAGATACTTAATAAATGTTTATTGATTGATAGATATATGTGTTTGTGCTTCGTTGCTGGAAGAAGACCATGCCATCAGAGAAATGATGACATGACTTGCACTTGACTTTGTTTTGAGTGAGGGAGGGCTGTGCAGTTCACCAGCCTCACTTCTCCTCCACAGCCATCTGAATCCAGTGACCAGATATTCATCAGGATGACTGAAGATGACCCAGGATGAGGCAGTTGGGGTTAAGTGACTTGCCCAAGGTCACACAGCTGGTGAGTGTCAAGTGTCTGAGGTGAGATTTGAACTCAGGTCCTCCTGACTCCTGCACTGGTGCTCTATCCACTGCACTATCTAGCTGCCCCTGATTGATAGATACCTCAAGAAGGGCCAAGGCAGAGTTAGTTTTCTTCTGTACAAAAGCAGTTATATTAGCATTTCTGTAACAGTAAAGAACTGGAAAATTGGCAGGAGAATGAGCAAGCAGATTTTGTTATGTGAATGTATTTGGAGTAGTGATAACAATAATAGCTAACATTTCATATAATCTACTGTGTTGTGGGCACAGGCATTGTGCTGTGGGCTTTATAAACATTATCTCGATTGATCCTCACAACATCCCTGGGAGGTAGGTGCTATCCCTGTTTTTATAGATGAGGGAACTGAGTCGAAATGACTTGCCCAAGATCACACAGCTAGTAAGTGTCCGAAGCTGGGTTTGACCTAAGATCTTTCTGACTCTTTTCAGGCTCTATCCACTGTGCCAACTAATGGCCCTAATGTTAAGGTACTGTAAGAAAGGACAAATAAGAATTCAGGGAAACAGGAAGACTTGTATGAACTGCTGAAAATTGATGAAAACCAGATCAGAAGAACAAGGGCCACAAAAGAAAAAACTGAAAAGCAACAGAACTCTCATGGATTCAGGAACCCATTGTGAACCCATCTGGGAACTAGCTGTTGATGAAGCATGCCACCCTCCTTTTGGTGGAGAGGTTAGAGGATCATAGACCAACAACTGGAAGGAAGCTCTGAGGTAGTAGGCTGTCAGTGCAAAGTGAGGAATACATTGGCAGACTAATGGGGGAATCTGTCTTGCTTTAGAGTGCTTCTTTGGTTGGGAAGCTATTTTTTCTACTGGAGGTGGGGGAATCTTACTGGAAAGTGGTAGCAATATTTTTAAAAAGAGCATCACGAAAATATTTTTTAAAAAAGAAAATGATAGGGGAAGACTCCACAGGGAAGGGCTGAGTAAGCCTTACTGAGCTGGATAAGAGAGCTGGATAAGAGACCCAGTGGGCTCTTCACCCTCCCTCTGAGTCCGCGCTTAATCAGCCTCTGAGTGCCACTAATTTTTTCCCCTGCTTGCTGGCATGTTGGACAGCACTTGGTGGTTCATAGGATGCCTGTGAGTCCCTGGGACGCTTCATTTTCTGCAGCAGTAGAGAAAGCCATCATCTCTTAGAATCTATCCACTCAAGCCCTGGGGATCCTAGCTCCCCAATAACGCCCATCTGGTCCCACCTTCTCTTCCTCATGGTCATCATCTCAGTCTAAGCCTTCTTTATCTCTTCCCTAAGCTATTACTGTATTACCCTCTTCACTGGTCTATTGCCCTCTAGGAGAGTATTTGGTGACAGTATAGAGTTCTGTGCCTGGAATCAGGAAGACCTGAGTTCAAATCCAGCCTCTGATACTTACTAGCTATGTAATGCTGGGCAAGTCACATAGCCTTTCCCTTCCTCAGTTTCCTCATTTGTAAAATGGGGGTTAAAAATAACACCTGCCTCCCAGCGTTATTGTGAGTATTAAATGAGACCTTTGCATAATACCTGGCACATTGTGGATGCTTAATAAATGCTTGTTTCCTCCCTTTTTCCTTCCTTCAGAACCACTCAAGAAGTATTACACTTATTATGTACCAGCTTCTGGGGATGCAAAACAAAATAGTCATGATGAAAAATGCTGTTCATCCCCAGAGAAAGAACTGATGGTGTTTGAATACAGATTGAAGCATCCTTTTAAAAAAAACTTTATTTTTCTTGAGGTTTTTTTTAGTATTTCTTTCACAACGTTATTATTATGGCTATGTTTTGCATGACTACACGCATGTATAACCTACATCGAATTGCCTGCCTTCTCAATGACAGTGGGGGGGAGGGGGAGGAAGGGAGAGAATTGGGAACTCAAAGTTTTAAAAATGAATGTTAAAAATTGTTTTTACATGTAACTGAGGGAAAATAAAATACTGAATAGAAAAAACAAGTCCCTGCTGTTAAGGAGCTGATATCCTACTGGGTAGGAGATGGGGTAAGGCACATACAACAGGTATATAAGCAAATAATCCAATCCAATAAGTGCCTACTATGTGCACTAGGCACTGTGCTTAGTGCTAGCAATACAATTAATAAAAAGAAAGACAGTTCCTGCCCTCAAGGAGCTTATAATCTAATAAAGGAGAAAACATGCAGGAGGCAGGAAAGCGGCAGAGAACAGTCACACCTGCAGGCAGGTATCTTCTTCCATGGAGATGAAACCAGGCAGAGTAGCTGATGGAAAGTGGAATGAGCTGGAATTTCTGCCATCTATAAAGGAAGGCATCAGGAGGAGTTTGGTACTCCAGTTTCCAGTCTTCCACTCAGAGGAGAGGGTTACGCAAAATTATGCAAAATATGGAGGTAGTTAAGTAATATAATGGATAGAATGTGGAGTCATGGTGAGATAGATTTAAGTTCAAATCTTACTTCAGACCCTTACTAGCTGTGTGACCCTGGGCACAGGTGTCTTAGTTTCCTCATCTGTAAAATGGAGATAATAAATAAGCATCTACCTCATAGACTTATTGTGATGATCAAATGAGAGAGCAAATTCAAAGTATTTTGTAAACATTAAAGCGCATGAATGCTAATTATTATTATCACTGTTATAAATAACATGGTAAATTCGAAGTCATTGGGAGGGACTAATAACTGGTACCTGGGGGCTGACAGCTATGTCAAAAGACAGACTTATCAGATGGAAAATGCTTACTTACCATATTCTACTTTGTATTGTGGTTATTCGTGTGTTTTTCTCTCCTCCCTTATTAGACTAAGGTCCTTGAGGACAGGGGGAATGCCTAAGTTAGCCTTGTTTTCTTCCCATCATGGAGCGCAGATCTCTGCACCTAGCTCAAGAAGTTTTTGAAAGGTTGTGAGGAGAGGAGTGAATGTGGGTAGATGAGTCTCTTGCCCAAAGTTTGGCTGTTCACCAAGTCACGAACCCTTCTGTGTGCCTTGCCGGCTGCCCAGTTTCTACAAGGTGAGTTGTCTTCTCCTTCCATGTTGTTTCACTTGGAGTTCTTATAAGCTCCATGAATTCACTTATTGTTACTGTATATCCTTTGTTCTCAAAGAGGACCAATGACAGTCATGGGTGATGTCTCGACTTGTGTGTCATGAATTCAATCACCTCTACGGCAATGATTCTTAGATCAGCTTATCCAGCCCTAAGCACTCTCCTGAGCTCCAAATCTTCAGCTGTCTATTGGACATCTTGAATTGGATGTCCCATAGACATTTTACATTCAACACATCCAAACATGAACTCATTGTCTTTAACCTCAAGCTCTCCCCTCTTCCTCACTTCTTGATTACTATTGAGGGTACCATCATTTTTCCAGTTCCTCAGTCTTACAACCTAGGTGTCATTCTCAACTCTTCATTCTCTCTCACCCCATCCCACCCCCACATCCAACCAATTGCCAAGTTCTATCAATTTTACCTTCATAATATCTCTTATATATACCCCCTTCTCTCCTTTGACACTGCTATCACTTTGGTCCAGGGGTGGGGAACTTAGGACCTTGAGGCTACATGTGACCCTCTAGGTGCTCAGGTGTGGTCCTTTGACTCCAAACTTCACAGAACAAACCTTCTTAATAAAAGAATTTGTTCTGTAAAACTTGGACTCAGTCAAAAGGCCACACCCAAGGACCTAGAAAGCCACAAGTTCCCCACCCCTGGGACAGGCCCTTATTGCTTCATGCCTGCACTATTACAATGAACTTCTGGTTGGTCTTCCCATTTTGTCTCTCTCCATTCCATTTTCCACTGAGTTGTCAAATTGAACTTTGTAAAGCACGGTTCTAACTGTGTCACCCTCTTGTTCCATAAACCCAAGTGGCTCCTTATTTACCTCTAGGGTCAAATTAAAATCCCTTTGTTTGGCTTTTAAACCTGCCCCCCACCTCCTTTTCCAGTCTTCTTACCTTAAGTAACCCTACAAACTCTTCATCCAATGACGCTGGTGTCCCTTGATGGTCCCTACACAAGAAATTCCGTCTTCTGATTTTGTATTTTCAGTAGCTGTCCCCCAAGGGCATCTAGGTGGTGCAGTGGATAGAGCACTAGTGCAGGAGTCAGGAGGACCTGAGTTCAAATCTCACCTCAGACACTTGACACTCACTAGCTGTGTGACCTTGGGCAAGTCACTTAATCCCACTTGCCTCATCCTGGGTCATCTCCAGTCATCCTGAGAGATATCTGGTCACTGGATTCAGATGGTTCTGGAGGAGAAGTGAAGCTAGTGACCTGCATAGCCCTCCCACACTCAAAACAAAGTCAAGTGCAAGTCATGTCATCACTTCTCTGACGGCATGGTCTTCTTTGGCAACGAAGGATGAACACATACAGCTGTCCCCCAACTGAACTGCTCCCCCTCCTCATTGACATCTATTTCTCTTCCTGGCTTCCTTCAAGTCCCAACTAAAATCCCACCTTCTGGAAGGAGCTTTTTCTGATCCCCCTTAATGCTAATGCTTTCCCTCCATTGATTATCTTCAATTTATCCTGCCTATATCTTGTTTGTACAGGGCTGCTTGCATGCTGTTTCTCCACTAGACTGTGAGCTCCTGGAGAGCAGGGACCATTTTTGCCTTTCTTTGTATCCCTAGTATTTAGCACAGTGCCTTACACATACACAATAAGTGCTTAATAAATGTTTATTGATTTATTAACTTGCCTGTCATTTCTACCACTCAACTCCCTGTCATAGCAGTGGATCATGTATACAGTTTGCATGTGTACATATCATGACATCTGTGTAGGTGTGTGAGGGGACGCAGTGCTCTGTGTGTGTGTGAGAGAGGTAGAGACAGAGATACAGAAAGAAAGACAGACACACAGAGAGAGAGAGAGACACTAGGTATTATTTCCCCTCTTCTCTGAACAGGAACCAAATTCTACCCCATGTGCCCCAGTCCTGCAGCTGCAGCCTTACCTCTTCACCTCATAAATGAAATACATAGAAGGCCCTGTCCTTGGCACATTTGCACTCTAAGTAAAGGGTAACAATCCACCTTAGATGGTTAACTTTTTGAGGGCATGAGTTTGTTTTTGTTTTAGGGAAGGTTAGGCAAGAGAGAGTATAAGTATACACAGTTTCTATCTTAAAGATGGGCCAGGCTTCAACTGTTTATTTGTAAGTTGATTTCTATGCCTTTCAAGTACCAACTTTATAAATGGCGGGCAAGTTGCCAGGCCAGCCAACCCACAAAAACTTCTTTAACTCCCAGTATTTCTGAATTGGAATCACAGCTGCAGAGTTGGACCATACCTTAGAGATTAGTAAATCCAATCCCCTCTTTTGGCAGATGAAGGAATTGAGTCCAAAGAGGAAAAATATCTTGCCCCAGGTTGGTAATGACTAATCAGCCAAGCCAAGACTTGAATCCATGTGTCCTGATTTTAGGTTCAAGGCTCTTTTCATAATGAGGGCTACTTAATCCAACCAGAGCTTGGCTTTCCAGAACTTTTAGGAGATGAATCATCCTGTAGGGCTTTCTGGGGAATAAAGGGTTTCACACACTTTGGGTCCAAGTACTTTATGTTAACTATGCTCAAAGAATATCTAAAATATCACATACATCTGTACCTTCTTAAAGGAATGATTGGAACAACTTTTCACCTTTTTCCTTGATGACTCAAGAGGCTGTATATGACAGAAGAATGAACACTGGTATGGGGAATCAGTACATTCATGTGTTGATACCATCTCAAGACTGCCACTTACTCTGTGACCTTGGGCAAATCATTTTATCTCTGTAAGCCTTAGTTTCTTCATTCCGGAAATGATGTATTTGTTCATTATTTTGAAATGATATTTGCCCTGCTTCCCTCACAAGGCTGTTTTGAGAAGAAATTAAAGAGGGGGTGTGAAAGTGACTTATAAACTTTAAAATTTGTGGTATTGTGGTATAGTGGGAATGGTATTGAACTTGGAATCAGGTGGCCCAGGTACAAATTCTGAAATTAATTAGCAGGATGACTCTGAGCAAGCAATTTAAGTTACCTGAGTCTCATTTTTCTCTTCTGAAAAAAATGGTGATAATAATCTTCTTACTACATTCTCAAAAGGAAATTGTGAGCAAAATTCTTTAACAAACTTTAAGGAAATATGAATGCTATTAATGTTGTTGTTGTTTTCCTTGTGAGAAGTCAACAAGCATTTAATAAGCACCTACTACTAAGTTCCTGCCCTCAAGGAGTTCCCAGTCTAATGAGGGAGCACATGATATACACAGGATAAATTAGGAGTAGTTGCAGAGGAAAGGATTGAGAAAGACTTCTTGCAGAAGATGAGACTTTGGATGAGGAAGCCAGGGAAGTCAGAAGGCAAAGAAGAAAGGAGAGAATTTCAGTTAATGAAAATATGTGCCAATGATAGAGTGGCATGTTGAGGAACAGTGAGGAGACCAATGTCTGTGGACCTTTTCTCCTTTATTTATTTGGTAAATTTTTTTATTTTAAAGTTAAGTACAAAATGAGAAAAGAAAAAAAATTTTTTACCATGTAACACAGCACACCATAAGAGAGGATTCAAGATAAAACAATAAATTTCCATTTCAAGAAAACCTGTATAATAAATACTACACATTATTTTCAAAGCTGTTTGCTTCCTTGCTGGTTTTCTTTATTCTCTGCTGTGCATTTTATACTTTTTGCCCCTCCCCAGCATCCAAAGAAGGCTACAGTTAAGGGTGAATATGTGTGTGTGTGTGTGTATACACATACATACTCATACACATATATGTAAGAGCATAATATGCCTTTTTCCTCCCATCATCTGTATCTCCAAAGGTAGAGAACATCTTCCTTCATAAGTCCAACTCTTTTTAAATAAACCAGCTCATCATTTCCTACACCTCAGCTATATTCTAATCCAATCACATCCTATCTGAGAGATTGTCTAGGAGAATTCTCCCCTCCTATTTTCAGCATTCCTTCTATTCTATGGTTTTATTTGTACAAGAAAAATTTAATTTCAAATAATCAGAATTGTCCTTTTACACTTTAAAATGTTCTCACCTTTTAGTATAGTTTAAGGCCTGATGCCAATGAATCTACTTCCTTTACATCTTATTTTTTTCTCTTTTTTAAAAAGGATCACTAGCTCTTAATAAGGGGGGGAATAAAGTATAAGAACATTAGAAATGTATAAAGGAGTCAGGTTATAAAGGGATTTAGGACTTCCAGGATCCAAGATGGTAGAGTAAGCAGTAAGTCACTCTCACTCTCTCTTATAGACCTTGAAAAACCCAGAAAAATGCCATCCCAGGAAAAACTCTGGAACAGTGGAACCAGAAGAAAGGAAGAGTGCAGCTGTTTTTAACTCATGAAACTAGGGAGATTAACAGGAAAAGTCCCTCTTGCTGTGGTTGAAGGGGACCAGTACAGGACTGGGTGTCCCACCAAGCCCCACCTGAGTGGATCTCAGCAAGAGATCCTGAGCCCTGGGGTGGCACAGCAGGCAAGCACCAACATCAGAAAAATTGAACAATCCCTTTAAAAATAAAATTGACAAAATGGGAAAAAAATTCACTGAAGAAAACAACTCCTTAAAAAGTAGAATTGGTGTAATGGAAAAGGAGGTACAAAAGCTCACTGAAGAAAACAATTCATTAAAAATTAGAATTGGGCAAGTGTAAGCTAATGACTCCATGAGACACCAAGAATCAGCCAGACAAAATCAAAAGAATGAAAAAGTAGAAGAAAATGTAAAATACCTCATTGGAAAAACAACTGACCTGGAAAATAGATCCAAAAGAGATAATTTAAGAATTATTGGTTTATCTGAAAGACATGATAAAAAAGAAGAGCCTGGAAAACATCTTCCAAGAAATTATCAAGGAAAACTGCCCTGAGGTGCTTGAACCAGAGGGTAAAATAGCCATAGAAAGAATCAATTGATCACCTCCTGAAAGACTGAAAATGCCAAGGAATATTATAGCCAAATCCCAGAATTATCAGGTCAAGGAGAAAATACTGCAAGCAGCCAGAAAAAAAATTCAAATATTGTGCACCCACAGTCAGAATTATGCAGGACCTTTCAGCTTCTACATTAAAAGATTAGAGGGTTTGGAATATGATATTCCTTAAGACAAAGAAGCTTGGTTTATAACCAAGGATCAGCTACCCAGAAAAATTGAACATAATCGTTCAGGCAAGGAGATGGACATTCTGTGAAATAGGGACTTCAAGACCTTATTGATGAAAAGACCAGAGCTTAATGAAAATTTTGATCTTCAGATACAAGACTCAAGAGATGCATAAAAAGGTCAACAAAAAAGAAAAAAAACCATGTTATTCAATAAGGGCAAACTGTTTACATCCCTACATGGGAAGATTATACTTGTAACTCTTGAGAATTGTATCTTTATTGTGACATTTAGAAGGGATATACATAGACAGAGGGTGTGGGTATAAATTGACTTTTATGTGATGATGAAAAGAAATAATTAAGGGATGAAAGGAGATTATAATGGGAGAAGAGGAAAGGAGTAGGCAGAAAGAGTAAATTATATCACATGAAGAGGCACCAAACATATTACAGTAGAAGGAAAGAAGGGAGGAAGATAAACATGATTTGAACTTTACTCTCATTGTATTTGGCTCAAGGAGAGAATAACATACTCAATTAGGTATAGAAATCTAATTTGTCCTATAGGCAGTAGGAGGAGAAAGTGGAAAGAAAAGGGAGGGGGTGGGAAAGAAGGGAGGGAAGAAGTAGTAAGGGAAAAGAGAAGGGCTTTAAAAGCAAAACAGGATTTTACATTTTACAATAATGGAAGCTTATCAAATGGGATTCAGTTGGGGAAGATGATATGGTCACACCTATGTTTTGGGATCAATTTGACAGCTGAGTGGAGCATGGATTTGAGGCAAGTAGACCAAACAGGAGGCTCTAACAATAATCCAGGCAGCATGACCTAAGGGATAGAGCTGGCCTTGCAGTCAAGAAAACTTAGATGATTCAAGACTTACCTCTGACATATTCTGGCTAGGTGACCCTGGGCACATACTGTAAGTATTTTGGTTGTTAGCAAAGACCTGGAATCAAAATAGGTGCCCATTGATAGGAGAATAGCCAAGCAAATTGTAGTGTGTGAGTGTAATGGCGTATTACCGTGCTGTAAGAAACAAGAACCAAGGTGAATAAAGAGAAGCATGGAAAAACTTAGATGAACTGATACAGAAGCAAATAAACAGAGCTGAGAAATCAACATACACAATGACTTGTAGTCATATAAGAGGAAAGAACAACAATAAAAATTGAAAGTGAATATTGCAAAATTGCAAAGAACAGGTGTGGATCCAAAGAGATATGAGATCTTCCCCCACTCCTTTGCAGAGGTCCACAGGTGTCGAACATTGCATATACTTTCAGTTTTTTAATGTATTGATTGGTGTGACTGGTTGTTTTTTCTCTTCTTCCTCTTTTTTTCCCCAAATAAATATTCTTTGTTATATGGAATGGGTTTCTGGAAGGTGGGAGGGGAAAGGGTAAGAGGAAAATTTAGAGGAAAACAAAAATTTAGGGAAAAAACAAAAGGCATTAATAAAATTGACTTTGATGTGATGATAAGAAATATAATTAAGAATAAGAAATAAAATATAAATATATATTTATAATAATATGAATAATATACTAAAGAAATAATAATATAATACAATAAATAATAATAATCTAAAAAGAAAAGGGATTATAATGGGAGAAGAGGAAAAGAGGAGGCAGAAAAGTATAAATTATATCACATAAAGAGGCACAAACCATATTACAGTAGAGAGAAAGAAGAGAGGGAGAAATTAAATTTCTGTGTTTTGGATTACTTTCTGAATTAAATCTTGAAGAGCCTTTTATGCATAGTTAATAGCTTACATTTCTATTAACTTTATATGAAGAATTGAATGAGAAAAGAGCAATCTGTATCACATTTGGAAAATTATCCTCTGTGCTTAATGACTGAAAATTTCTCCCTGAAACAAAGACTCATCTTTCTAACACCAACATTTTTCCCATGAAGCATTTGGCTGTGAAACATGACCACAGTCTCTGAAGAATTAAAGTTGCCAGTCACCCATAGGTCAAGAAGAGATGCATGGTGAACTGAAGTCTGTTTCACATTAAAAAGGAAGAATTGTCCTGGAAAAGTGTTATACAAAACAGTATCAAAGAAATGTCTAACTGGAACAGGAGGAGGGTTGGTCATGTGGCCAAAGTGAGGGAGAATGAATGGGCAGCCAAGTGTTCCGATGATGTCCAAAAAATGCCAAGAAATCTCAAAGAAGACCCCTAGTACAATGGACCCCTTTCCAACTCCAGTCCCATGAAGGATTTCCTGGAGGAAATAAGTGAGAATCATACAGGATAAGAAGCTGTGACTGTGCTGTCATCTGCATTGTTGGAAGGACTGCCCTCCTTCACAAGATCATAGATCTCCATCCTAAATCACAGACACAATCATTATCCAATTTAATTCAATTCAACAAGCATTTTTAAGCTGAGTACTGGGCACGTGTTTACCCATCAATCACCCTGAGAGGGAAACAAGATAGATATGACCTGCCTTTTATAAAGGAGAAAATGAGTTTCAGGAAGATAAAGTGGTTTCCTCAGATCCCAAAGGAAATAAGTGGAAGAAACAAGATTTGAACCCACATCTTTTGCCTCTAAATCCAGGGCTCTTTCTATTGGACCATGAGCTTTTGGCCCTGGGAAGGCATGATGTCTAACTGAGACCTGAGAAACCTTTTGGGATTATCATTTACTTTGGGACCAGGTCCTTGGTCTATGAGGGTGCAAGACAGCTGCATTTTGCACAGTCAGATTTTCTCTGTAGGATTATAGGCTCACATAATTCCAGATCTAGAAGGGACCTTAGTGAATTATGTGACCCCACAACTTTAAGGATAGTAGACATAGAGGCAATCTAGCCCAACTCCCTCATTCTGCAGAAGGGGAAACTGAGGCCCAGAGAGGTGAAGCAACTTGGCTAAGATCACCCATCAAAGCAAGGATCCAAACCAGAACTCAAAACGCATATCTCCTGACTCCAGGTACAGCCCTTTTGTTTTGTTTCGTCATTTTTAGTCTCTTCTTGATCCCATTTAGGATTTTCTTGGCAAAGATACAAGAGTGGTTTGCCATTTCTTTCTCCAGCTCATTTTATAGATGAGGAAACTCAGGTGAAGAAGGTTAAGTGACTTTTCCAGGGTCACACAGCTACTAAGTTTCTGAGACCAAATTTAAACTCAGATCTTCCTGACTCCAGGCCCAGCACTGCACCACCTGGCTGCCCCAGGTCCAGTCCCATCTACTGATCTTCAAACACAATCATCTTATGTATTCACTCCTTTTATGAGAAAATGCCTTCTGAATTACTAACTCCATGTCCCCAAAACACAATTCCTTGGCTCAGAGTGAAGTGAGACAATAATTCTGCCCAGGAACTGAGGAAAAGAGATAATTATTATCACTCTAAGTCTCCCTAAGAGAAAACACCTGTATAATAATTGATGCTTGGCTGATCCCAATTATTGGACAAAGGGTAGCTGCTTTTTCCAGCTTTGGCCATCCCAGTTCCACATCCTTGGTGATGTTTCCAAGCCTGCACTGAAGAGAGAGGCAAATACAGCTAGGACAGTTTTCCATTTGGGGCAGATTTCTCTGCCTGGGAAGCCATAATAAAAACAGCTATTTGCTTCAAGCACTCGGTGGTCAGGTACTACTAAATGGGGAGGAGAGATGTCAGATTGTTTATGTTCTCCTCTTCTATCTCTTACCTCCCCCATTATGAGGACTAGATCCCTCCCTGCAGCAAACATCTGTTTTCTAATGCCTCTTCAGGGCCTCATCACAGCTTTCAAGGCTTCAAAGTGGTCTTGAGTTTTCTTCATAAAAATTCATCCAGCTTTGGCAAAGGTGGTTACCTGGATTTAGGGTTTTCCATGAGTAAGAGCATTGGAATGGTCAGTACATGTTTGACTGGCCAACTTTTCATGGCTGGTAGACAAAGGATGCTGGGAGGATTCCAAGCAACTTCCTTGTAGTCATGGCCATAAGCCCAGGGTGCTGAAGATGTGGAGGGGGGCACTCTCTCTCCCCACTCCCCATTCCCCTCTCCATGGACATTTCTGATTCTTTTGCAGCCAAGATGATCTGTTCTAAGCAGGCATGTGTTTTACTAGAATTTGTGGTCACATCAGTCCCATTCTCAGTAAGCTTTAATGGATCCTTCCTGTCTCCAGGATACAATACAAATTCCTCTGGCATTTAAGACCCTTCACAATCTGGGTTCAAACTATTTATCTAGAATCTAGAACAATTTCACAGCACCCTCCTAAAACAACCTAAGCATTGGCCAAATTGATCTATTTGCTATTCCTTCTAAGTAACATCCACCTCCAATCTCCATGTCTTTGCCCAGGCTATTCCCTCTACCTGGAATTCTCTCCTTTCTCATCTCTCTCTGTCAGAATTCTTAGCACCATTCAAGGTTAAGCTCAAGCACCTTGACTGATTCCCCCAGTTGTTTGTGCTTCCCCTTCCTCTTAAATTTCTTGGTTGTTGCTATTGTTGACCAATGACATCACAAGGGTGACATCTTGACTTGGACCATCTTTTGTCTCAATTCTTGACTACCCTTTAGTCATTGAAATTTCTTGGTACTTTGGATCATCAAATAATAGATCAAGAATTAGAAGGGAACTCAGAGGGCAGGCTAGCCCAACCTTATTTTACAGATTAGGAAACTGAGTCGTAGGGTAGTTAAGTGACTTGTCCAAGGTCCAACAGGCAGCATTTACTTTAATATATTAATATTAAGGCAATATTATTGTAATAGCCAATCACCAATTAATTATTATAATTCTTAATATAATGCATAGTTATAATATAGCATATTATAAAATGTGAACTTATTTTTTTTCTATGTACAATTTGCTTCCTCTCAGTACAATAAGCTTCTTTAGGGCAGGAGCTAGCTTCCTTTTGGTCTTTGTGTCCTGAACCTGGCATGTAGAGGGGGATTAATGAGTGCTTGTTGTACTGAATCAGGTGACATAGCAGCAGCAAGGGGCACCCACTGAAGATCCCTCCCTGATCTAAATCCGTGATCTATTGGATGCCCAGTTCTGCCCATTGAAGCCTTAAAGGAAGCTCATAGGTCCTTTCTACTCATCGTCTGTCTTTGGAAATCACCTGCCATTTTTCTTTTTCTTTTTTTTGACCTAACCTGTGACTTTAATGAGGAAAGGTATATGGAACTCCTGGTGAGTAAATTTCCTTGGCCAGCCCAAGATAGGCCCTTGTTCTACAACTTACAGTCTTAGAAAGTACCTGAAGTGCTGAGAGATTGATCATATAGCCAGACTATATCAGAGGTGAGATTTGAACCCAGATCTTAATGACATCAAGGTTGGTTCTATCTATGATGACATGCTGCCCCTCTCCTGTTTCTCTCCCAAGGCTTGTGTGTGTGTGTGTATGTGTGTACGTATGTGTGTATGAGTGTGTACGTATGTGCATGTGTGTGTGTGTGTGTGTGTGTGTGTGTGTGTGTGTTGTATAAGAATCATAGACTCCTAGGAAGTCCAAACTGGAAGGGACCTCAGAAGACATTTAGTCTAGCCCCGCCTTCCACCTCAATGATGCTTGCTAATTGAAAAATAAAATTTAATTTAAAAAAGATAGAAGCACTCTGGGCTCAGCATATAAAGCATATATGTAGTAGATAGCTTGTAAGTTTACAAAAGGACAAGTAGCCTTTGTAGGACAGAGGCGTTGGGAGACAATGGGGCAAGTTCTATAACTTCCCAGGTAATCTGTGGTTGGGAAGAGGCTGCAGTGGAGGCCAGCAGACCAAGAGAAAAGTCTGGAATATTTCTGACCTCATTTTCTGACAGAGACAAAAGCCTGTTCTTTCCTACAGATATTGCCTGAAGAAAAACCACTAGTCCTAAGAGGAGCAGGAAGGGACTGTTGGTAAGTTCTCCCCTCTCCCTTTATTAAATGGTTAGCCAGAATCTCTCTCCATAGAAGTCAAGCCCTATCTTTCAGGAGGAATGGATTTGCCTAGGAGGGGAGTAGACATCAGCTGGAGTTTGAAGCTAGCTCTTTTGCCTCCAAATCCTGAGGTCTTCCCACAGTCTCCCATCCCTGTTGGACTGACAGGTGCAAAAATTTTCTTCTGTACTCTTAGTGTAGAAGGCATGGGTTTTATAAATATTAATTTAAAGGTTTGGGTTTGATAGAGGATAGATGGGAGATAAAGTGGATGAGTGAACGGAAAAGCATTTTGTGAGCACTTGATATGTATAAAGTCCTGTGTAAAGTGCTGGGAATACAGCTGGAAAAGCAGGGGAGCCCACGCCCAGAGAAGCTTTCAGCTGCAAGGCTGATGGAAAGGCTCCAGGGTTTAGTGGCAAAACAGATGGTAATAATCTCCTTCAGTATCATTCCACTGACAAAACTAATCCATTTGTGATAATGTAATTTGATAGTGCCATGAACTTTGGTGGCGAGAATTTTCTTTTCCAGGTGTTCAGGAGTTGTGGCTGCCGAGAAGACAGGGGGTTACAGTACCTGCCAAAGCAGGTAATATGGGACCTCTTCATAAGGGCTGGTTACCTGGTTGATGACTGTGGGGGCTGGGCTGGAAGCAGAGCCAATGGAGCCGAGGTTCCTAGGCTCAGCATCCTGGGCTATCTCTGTCAGATCTAAGGGGAAGTGATGGAGATGGTTTGACTCATGCCTTCCTGTCTCTCTCCCAGAGCACCTTGTTGTTTCAGCTAGTTTGGCCTGCCTGTTCTGTGAGTGGCAGTTGATTGGTAATTAAGGTGGTGACTAGCCCCTTCTCTGTAGAGGTTGCTTCTACCCTTCAATGATGGAAGAGAAGTCAGGATAAGTGTGGAAGGGTGGACAGGAAAAGGCAAAATAAAGGGAAAGATGAATCAGGAAACTGACAAAAGCTAGGTTAGTTAGTCCAATTCCAAAACCACCTTGTTTTGTTTTGCCTGGAGATCCTGAAGAAGAGCTAGTGGGTTCTGGGAGGGAGGGATGATACTTTACAGCATTTACTTCTCTGTTCTCTCTGTCTCTGTCTCTCTCCTCTTCTTTTTCTTCCTCTGTTTCTTTCTCTCTTTATTTCTCTCTCTGTCTCTGTCTGTCTCTCTGTCTGTCTCTGTCTCTCTGTCTCTGTCTATCTCTGTCTCTGTCTCTCTCCAAGTAGAATATAAATTCCTTCAGGGCAGGAACTGGTTTTTTTTTTTGTCTTTTTATCTTCATTACCTATCTCAATGCCTAACATAAAATAGGTGTTTGTTGAATTGAAGAATGATGCAGAGCCCATGGCATGAATTAGTATTAGATGGTGGTAGTAGTAGTAGTAGTAGTAGTAGTAGTAGTAGTAGTAGTGGTGGTGGTGGTGGTGGTGGTGGTGGTGGTGGTGGTAGCAGCAGTAGTAGTAGTAGTAGCAAGGGTGCCTAGTCTGGTAGTTTCTAGAGACATTCAAACATTGTCTTCAAGTGGAAACAGCATTACCATCTGGCAGCATTGGTAGATCACAGACTGAGAACTCAAAATGAACTTATAGGTCATTTAGCCCAACTCCTTCATTTTACAGATGAGGAAACTGAGGCTCAGAGAAATTAAGAGATTTGGCCTAGATCACAGGCAATAAGTAGCACAGATAGGACTTGAACACAGGTCCTCAGATTCCAGAGTGAGTGATCTTTCCCCAATACCTTGTGAGGCTTGACTAGCCCCTTCTGGTTGTCAGACCAGCAGGCATAGTAAGGGTGTCACAAAATGAATTGCCCTAATGGCAGCAGGAGGAAATGACTCAGTGCCAGGATGAGATGACTACACCTAGGGAACTCGTAGTGGAGTCAATTGGCTAGGGTGGAGGTAGGTAATACAATAAGCATTTACAAAACATCAGACACTGTCCTAGGTGCTAGGAATCCAAAGACTAGGTAGAAACACTCCCTAGGAGATTAAGAGATATTGAAATTTACAAAAGCAATTCTGAAATGGTTGAGGAGCACCTAAAACTCTGCCAAGGGGTCATTATGTTTGCAAAATGGGGTCCAGAGGTCTCTTCATTTCCCTCCTGCAGTCCACTTTTATTAGATGAGGAGTATCTCTGGCTAGCCAGCATTTATATAACACTTTAAGGTTTGCAAATCACTACAAATGTTATCTCCTTTCATTCTCACAACAATCCAGGGAAGGAGCTACTATTATTATCACTATTCCACAATGTGGAAATTGAGACAGAGGTTAAGTGACTTGTCCAGAGTCACCTCACTAATAAGTGTTTGAGGTTGCATTTAAATTCAGATCCTCCTGACTATAACTTTCTAACTTTCTAGACACTGCCTCTCCTAGCTACTCATATACATTGGGGAGGTTCTGAAATGAAGAGCAAAACTTACATATTCTCATTGTGAGTAGAACTTGCAAAATATCCTATGTTGACCTGAAAACTTGGTTAGAGAAAAGGCAACAGGCTAAATGCATACATTTTATGATTTAATTAATTAAACAATTCCTTATAAAGATAACGGTTACATAGTGCTATGGAGCCAGGATCAGAACTGGCTCCCTCAGTACAGAAATTGACTGTCTTAAGTACCTTTTACCATGAGAAAGGAGCTCTCTTAGATGAACACATTGCAAATTTGGTAAGACAATTAACAAAGTAGTGTCAATTGGGTTTTATGATCCCAAGTGTGGGAATCTCCTTTCTGTAGCATGTCTCTGTGACGTAAGATAAGGAGAACATCCCACCATTCTGATGACAGATATCCAGGCCTTTGAAGTTATGGTACCTTAACAGAGTTGACAAAGCTGAAGTTACAACCCAAGATATCTGTGTTTTTCCTTATCACTAAGATGCCAGAAGAAGGGTCTGGTAAGGAGGTCCCATTTGTTTGCCTGACATCAAAAGGTGTCCTCTAAGTTAAACAAAGGGGACTATTAGGTCCAGGCTCTTCTTAATTCAAACTTCAGTCCTTATTAAAGTTCAAAATTTATATTAAATATTATCACCTACATCCTTTTTTTTATCCCCATGAGGAGATGGGTATCCTTGCAGATGGCAGAGAAAGGTAGATGAGCTCCTCTGGAAAGCTTTCTGGATGGATTTCTAGAGAGCTTGAAACCTTGGTTCATACAAGGTCATTTGGGTATTCATAGGCCATGTAATTCTGCCCACATCTGAGCAGAAAGTGCCCTTTCTCCATATTTCTGTCCCTAGCAACCAGGTGGTGCAGTGGATAGAGTGCTAGACCTGGAGTCAGTAAGAACTTGAGTTCAAATCCAGCCCACCAAGGGTAGTTGTAAAGATCAATTGAAATGCCATTTGTAAAGTGGTCTTTAAGGCTTAAAATGCTATATAAATGGTAGCTATCCTATCACAACATAGAACATTATATTATCTTCATGAGCCTGGGGTAACAAGGAGCAGACAGGATTCAAGGCTCACAGTTTCTCCAGACTCTGGGGGAAAACTCATATGGGAATAGGTGAGAGGGGGAGAGGATATAAAGTAGGACTGGAGGGAGTACAGGGTAGGTAGAACAGATAGGGTGTGTACCCAGAGGAATCACCTGGGTCCTGGGGTCTATGAGCTCACCTAGTAACATTTGTTAATGCAGTAAATTCATTCAATTTCTGCTGGGACGTCAGGCAAAAGTCATATATACATATATAGGTATGTGTGTATGTACATATATATGCACAAATATATATATTTATATGTATTATGTATGCATATATATACATACAAACACACATACCTATATGTGTGTTATGAATGTGTGTGTGCATGTATTATACATGTATGTATATATGAGTGTGGACATGTGTGCATATACACACACATGTTGACATGTGCATATATGTGTGTGATTGTGCATATCCTGAGGTAGCCATGGAGTAGGTCAGGTCAGGGGGGCAAGGCTGAAAATCTAGCAGGTTCCAGAGCCATAATTAGGAATTTTGGTATTTAGGACACATCCCACAAACCATGATCTAGGGTAAGTGGCAGTGAGCAAGTCCTCAGCAAGGGTTGGGGGAAGGGGTCTTTGGGAGACAGAGACTGGTACTGGGATGGCTGCCATGCAGGGAATTAGGGGGAAGTAGGGTAGAGTACAAAAGGAGCTCATCCCAGTCTCTTAACTGATACCCTAACTAATTACTCTTACTTAGTGTTAGCTCTCACACTTCCTTTTTACCAAATAACGCTGAGAGGGGGAATCAGTACCCTCTAAATTTAGCACCCTGAGGCAAAGCCCCATGGTCCCACCCTAATCACTGCTGTGGCTGAGTCTCTGGGCAAGGCCCAAACATGAGACCACTGCTGAACAACCACTTCATTTCAAGAAGTCAGACCAGGTTATAGGAGTCCGGAGGGTAAACTGTAGGTCAGAGTCAATGAGGTCAGTTCAAACCAAACAAGGTATGAAGTCTGAATAGACATTGTTTACTTTAACATCAAGGCCCCAAGATCTTTGTTTTGTATACCTTGGATTTAGAAAACATTTCTAATTGTAGTTCCTCCCCTACCCAGTGCTTTAGTCACGTCAGGTCGAACAGCTGGCCCTCTCTTGTCCTGTAACTGAAATTCAGTGGCCCTTCCTAAAGAAACCCCCTTTGTCTCCAGTGATTCCCTCTAAGTAGCGGAATGACCTACTTAGGCCTTCCCTCCAATGGATGCTGCCTCTGCTAGGTTATGACCTTGATCTCCAAGGGAGGGGGAGAGAAGGAGGAGGAGGGGGGAGGTCGGGGAGGGGTGGACAGGGCCTATGGGCATGGGAATCGTTAGCCCTGCCTGTCTCATAGAGCTATTTTGAGAGTCTCAAGGAGCAAAGGATGGGGCAAAGCTTGGAATGGTACCTAAGAGCCGTACAAATGTCAAACCGTAGGCAGTGAGTAAAGAAAATCAGCCAGAAAACTGTTTTTCCTCTTGGAAGGATTCCAGCATTTTCTTAAAACCCAGACTTTTGTCCCCATACACGTCTCACCTATTCTCTGGACCTTTGTTCATGCCACTTCCCTATTCTTGGGATGCCATCCCCCACCATTTTTACCTTTTACTCTCTCTCCCAACTTCTAAGGTCCAGCTCAAACACCAGCCTCTCCAGAAAGCATCCCCAAGCCTCTCCTTTTCCCTTTGTACTTCACACAACATTTGGCATGGAACTCTCCTGTGCCCTTTCCATATTCTAACTGGTGTTACGATTTTTATATAAAGCCTGGTGTTGTGGTGAGGGCGCTGGATGTGGGGTCTGGAAACCGTAGGTTTAGATCCCACCTCGAATGTTTGCTAGCTGTGTGCCAATCACTTAATCTATCTGTACCTCAATTTCCTCATCTGTAAAATAAGGGATTGGGTTTAATGGCATTCTAGGTCCATTCCAGGTCTAGATATAGATGTTCTAGATGTGTAGTTTATTGCATATCTTAAATTAGTTAGACTGGAAGTTCTATGAAGGCAAAAAATCATATTTTTAGCTGCTGTCCTTGGCCCCTCCTTCCTAGGGGTCCTCAAAATTAATTTATTAAATTGCTATTTCTCATAGTAGGACATAGGATCATAGCTCTGGAGTTGCAAGAGACCTAAGAGGCCATCTAATCCAATCCTCTCATTTTAAAGAGGGGGAAAATGAAGCAGAGTTGAAGGGACTTGCCTTGGGTCACACCAGTAGTTAAGTGTTAAGTAGGGGGATTTGAACCCCTCTCTCTAGAACCTATAATTTTTCCCTTGTGCTGGTGGTCATTATAGGGGAAAATATTCTTCAGAATGAGAAAGGAAAGCCCTCAAGTTTTCTCCACTTAAGGTTTTCCAACTTTTTTCCTTTGACCTTAACATAGGTGAATCCCCCCCAAATATCCAAATAGTCCTTTCTCAATCTGTAGACTAAGGGAGATAATCAGGACAACCGTTCTGGGTTCTAATTCTATTTATATAATCAATCATATTTGTTTTACAGGGAGTCCTCAAAACTTTAGGGCAATTTGAGGCTTCAAATTGTCCTAAGAATTTGGGGGCCCCAAGAAGCAGTGTGGTAGATAGTGGTCTGGATTCGGAGTTCAAATTGTGCCTCTAATATTGGTTAGTTGTATGACCATAGGCAAGTCACTCAAGCTCTAGCTATCTTAGTCTCCTCAACTATAAAATGGGGATAATAATAATACTGACCTCTCATGGTTGTTGTAAGGATCAAAAATGAAATATTTGTAATGAGTTCTTAGCATATAATAGGCATTCTTAAATGTTTATTTCCTTCCTTTCCCTTCATCTATAGAATCTGGATAATAATAGCTACAGTACTTTCCTCATAGGGCTGTTGTGAGACTCTAATGAGTTCATGCATGTTAAGTGCCTTGAAAACTTTAAAATCTTATAAAAATGTCATTTTTAATTGTTATTGGGAGAGGTGAGAGACAAGGTAGGGCAATGGGAAATAGTCCTGGGCTGGGGAGATGTTCTACCTTTTAGTCTTGGTCCTGTCACCAAGCAGCTGGGTGACCTTGAATGAGTCTTTTCCTGTCTGAGTCTCAGTTACTTAATCTCTCTAATAAAGGGAGTTGGTTTAGAACCTAGCCCCCTAGACGATGTCTAAAGTCTCTTCCAGTTCTCTGTATTGTATGCATTGAGAAAGACTGCATGTTACTTATTCTTAGGTTGGGTCAACTCGTGTGTCTACTTTGTGTGTATCAGCCACATGTGATTTCTTCTCTGTGCTGGATTATTCATCCATCAAACAAGAAAATGAATTTTTCCTCTTCTGGTTTAAAAAAAAAAAAGGACATACCCCAAGATTCTTGGATTATGCTGAAATATTCCCTAGACTGGGCACTATTCTAGCATCTGAAAGGCCAAAAAGAAATTTAATAACCGCAGTCTAGGAAGTCCTACCAAGCCCTTTAATACCATTTTAATTGAACATGATATGGGGAATTGAACATAAGGAAACTAGGAAATTGTACTATGGGAATAGCACCACCTAGTGGACTCTAGGGGAACATCCTAGAATGTTCTTTTTATAGCATTTCCCCCAAAATCTGTCGTATGTTTGAATGTCCATGAATCCTTGGGTTGGGGGCAGGGGGTGGAGTGGGGAGACTTGGAGAAGAGGAAGAGAGCAAATGTTTGTTAAGTGCCTACTATGTGCCAGTAACAGTGCTAAGCATTTTATAAGTATTATCTCATTTATCTTCTGTGAGGTAAGGTGCTGTTATTATCTCTATTTTACAGCTGAAGAAAATGAGGTAGAGAGAGGTCAAGCGACGTGCCTAGAGTCACACAGATAATAATTGTAGGAGGATGAATTTAACTCAGGTCTTCCAGACCAGCACCCTATCCACTGAGCCAGCTAGCCACGTCTAGGTTTAGAAGAAGTCCTGAGTCATTGGATCTCAGCTCCAGATAAAGAGATTTCAGAGCCTGGACTTCCTTCTTCATCTCTAGTCCAGACTCAAGAACCTAATTCTGCAGCACTTTTCCTAAAGTGAGCAGATTTTATGTTTTCTATTAATAATAACAGAGTGCATTGAATGGAGCAATTTAGGGTTTCCAAAGTGCTTTACAAATATTAGCTCATTTTATTCTCATGACAACTCTGGGAGGTAGGTGTTATCCCTATTTTACAGATGAGGAAACTGAGGCTGGCAGCCATTAAGTGATTTGCCCAGGGTTACACAGCTAGTTGTGTTTTGAGATCAGATTTGAACTCAGGTCTTCCTGAGGGTTCCATGCTCCAGCTGCCTCTGCTTAGGGTTTCAGGGAGGGCATCTTGGTAGAAGGCAGTGTCTATGATGGGTAGGGGTCATGGACATCAGCATGTGTATTGGGAAGGGGTAGTTACCAGGTCCCAGAAAGACATATGGAGCCAGAGAAGAGGTGGATGGGATCTGAGAGGAGAGAATCAATTAGGAGCAGAGGGACGAGACCAAGAATAAGGGTTGGCCCTAACAGAGCTTGTGCTTGTGGCTCTGGATGTATCTGTTTACCACTTTCTGGTGACTCACAGGATGCCAGGCAATGGGGGGATGGGGTAGGAGAGAAGGAGGTTGGCAGGAAAAGAAAGAAAGGATCAAGTGACTGTGGTCTCATTAACAAAATTGAAAACTGGGGACATCAGGGAAATTTATAGAGTTTTAGAAGTGGAAAGGATCTTAGAGATTATCTAATTCAACACTCTCATCTTACGAGGAAGAGGAAACTGAGTCTCAAATAAGGCAATTGAGTCACCCAAGGTCACACTACTAGTGTGTATGGCAGAGTGCAGAATAGGCTTCCTGCCTCCCAGTCCAGAGTGATTTCTAGTCCCCATCCTTACCTCTTATCTGGAAAGTAAAAATATAGGAATGATAAGAGCCATAATGATATATTATATAATACATGTAATGATATACATGCTATATTACATATATAATATATTATAGAAGAGCCATAATGATATATTATATAATATATAATGGTATGTTATATAATATGATATGTCATATTATATATATATAATGATATTACATAAGAACCATAATGATATATAATATATAATGGTATGTTATATAATATATGTTATATTATATATAAAATATTATGAGCCATAATGATATATTATATAATGATAATGTTAGCAAATAAATGCAACCTATTCAATTAGCAAGAATTTATGATGCACCAACTATGTGCCAGTCACTGTCCTAGGTGCTGGGGAAACAAAGACAAAAACAAAATTATTCCTGCCCTCAGGAAGATTACATTCTATCAAGGGAAACAACACATACACATATTAGAAGATAAAAAATGATATCGAAATCTATTCTGATCCAGGCAGATAGGGAAAAGGAGGGAGAGTGCAATAGAGGTAATTCCCCTGTCAGGAAGATAAGCTCTAGGTTGGGGGTATAGCTTCTTCTCTCCCCATGTACTTCCTGTCACATTCAACATCAAAGAAATACATCAATGTAGGATATTGAAACTGGGCATATTTTGAGCCAGGCACGAACTGGAAATCCAGAACGTTGGGGCTTACTGGAGGATACCTGCCTGCATCACATTCAGCTTCCCATCTCTTCACATGCCCCAAAGACCAATTTCCTTTCAGATCATAGAGCATAGTCTACCACAGCTGGCCTAGGCCTTTGAAGTCATTGGGCTCTGGTTTACATAGATAATTCAAGAGGAGCAACGTGTCCTCTGCTTTCTATTTTGTAAATGGGACAAGTCACTAGATCTGTTTTCTCTATGCCTGGCATCCTGTGAGTCACCAGGGAATGGTAAACAGACATACATACGCCCTACCTGCCTGCTGACCATGGATGTGAGCCAAGGAACTCAGAAAAGGTCAGTTTCATCGCCTGCCTACCTACATTGGAGATATGATCATTACAGAATTATTTCAAGATGGTGAAGATACGGCCACTTCTCTTGGGGCTTTCTGAGCCATCTCATCCCAGTGGCCTTGCACCCCATGCAATAAGGACTGCACCCATTTCTAAAGAGAAGTTTTTTGAGGGAGCTATCTGGCTCTCTCAGAGTGGAGGAGAGTAGGACCTCACCAAGAGATAACCAGTTTCTGAATTAGGAAAATCTGGATTCAAGTCCTTCTTTTGAGACATATTAGAGGTATGACCCTAGGTAAGTGCTCTCAAAGAGGTAAATTCTAGAGAATTTACTGATGTGCATTGCTAAAGCAGGCTCCTCACCAGGAATTTCCTAGAGAGGTGAAACTTTAGGTCTAGTCAACAAAATAAGAGTCCTGAGGTCAGAGTTAGAAGGTCTGGGTAGCTCTGAGGCTTACTAGCCACATGATCTTAGGCAAGTCACTTCCCTGCTCTGAATCCCAGTTTCCTTATCTGTAAAATGAGGGGGTTGGACTTGACCTCTAAGGTTCCTTCCAACTTTAGATCTACAGTTTTAACCAAGGTTGTTGTGAGGATCAGAGCTCACAGAAGGAAAAGCATTTTGTGACCATAAAGTGACCTTGGAACTCTTGTGAAGGGCAGCAACTCAGACTTGACTGGAGTGCGAGAATTTCAGACATAAACTACTTGGTTGATGTAAGTCCCACGTAGAGTCTCAACATTACTTCCTCCCAGGCACTCCTCACTGTGGCCCAGGCCAGTTCCAGGGCCCTCCTCCAAACTCTCCCCCTGGGGACCAATTTCCTTTCTTTCCAATCTCTCCTCCTTCCATTCACCACCCACATCTCTGTCTGGACATCCTGGGAAAAACAGGGGCTTTATTTGTGTGGACTCAAAGCCCTTTAGCTTAAGATGAAATTATCCTGAGTCATCTCCATCATCCTAAGGTCCCTTTTTCACATGTCCTCCACCCTATTCTACCGTTGGTTTTATAGATTTTCTTATTTTTCAAATTTTTCTGTCTCTTCCTCTATGGAGACAGCCCCTCCAAGATTCCCTTACACTCCTTTCTAAACCAATCTGTTCTCTTCTAACCATTCTGCTTGGTCTTCACAAATTCTTGGCTTAACCCCCTCCTCCCAATCTGTCATTAACTGAATAGCCCAAAGGTCCAACCCCACCTTCAAAGATATCTTCAAATCCCTTTGGGCTAGCTTGTATACAATTAGCTTGTTAAAGAAACTCTAATTAACCCTTCTTAGTCAAAGAAATCCTAATGAACAACTGGTGGCCAAGCCCCTCTCTTCTAAGGACCTCAGTTTCCTTATGTGTAAAATGAAAGAATTGGATTAGAGGGTCTCTAAGGTCCCTAAGGTTCCTTCCATCAACTTGATCACAAAGCATTTGCTTCAATTCCAAATTAAAACCCCACTGATCCTTCACCTGAACACCCCCTAATCCACTCTGCTCTTTGGGCGCAGGTCTAATGTTCAGACTTGTTTCACCTAGCTCTCCCCCATCCTGTCCCCTCCACCCCCATACATGCACATACATACACTGAGGAAGCTATAACAAAGAACAAAGTACATCTCTGTTCTTCCAACTTTCCTCTATCCTGCCTCAGTCTGTGGGGAAGGAGGGCTGAACACTTAGCTCATTTCCTACATAGCACTGGCCCCACCAGATTCACATCCAGGGCCCCTACATCATCCCTACGGAATGAATCCTTCTCTCAGCTCCCAGGGCTCATTCTCCCCTTGCTCCTCCGGACAATGATGCTGTGATGCCTGCAAGTCTGGACTCTAGAACACTGGGATCTTTTTTGAAACTCACAAGACCAGAGGTTCCCACCCCTTCACTCGGAAGAGAAGAGAGCAAATGAAAAATCAAGGAAGAAGGAAAGAAAGTCCCTCCCTTTATGGCGTCATCTCTCATCAGATGCCTTTAGCAAAGGAGGCAAAGCACTGGAACTAGGCAAAGGGAGTGAGGCAGGAGCCTTATGCGCGCGCTCTCTCTCTGTCTCTCTGTCTCTGTCTCTGTCTCTCTCTGTCTCTCTCTCTTCTTTCTCTGTCTGTCTGCCTCTTCTCTCTCTGTCTGTTTCTCTCTTCTCTCTCTCTGTCTGTCTCTCTGTCTCTCTGTCTGTCTCTCTGTCTGTCTCTGTCTCTATCTCTCTGTGTCTGTCTCTCTCTCTCTCTGTTTCTCTCTGTCTCTCTGTCTCTCCCCCATCTCTGCCTCTGTCTCTCTGTGTCTGTCTCTCTCTCTCTGTCTCTGTCTGTCTCTCTCTGTCTGTCTCTCTCTCCCTGACTACAATGTTAGTACTCTTCCTATTACACCATGTTTTTTTTTTCTTTCCAGATGCTTAGCCCTGCAAAGTCCCCTTCCCAGCACCATTGCAGCCTGAGTTGGTTAGGGTCATTAGAAAACGATAGTTTACATTTTATAAAATATTATCCATTATGTCTATTGGAATTAAACAATAATTCAGAGTTTGCAAATCACTTTATACACATTATGACATTTGATCCTCAGAACAACCCTTAGAGGGAAGTCCTACTATGGTGCCCATTTTTCAGATGAGAAAAGTGAGAGTGACTTGCCCACCGTCATATATCTAGTCAGTGTTAGAGTGGGATTTGAACCCAGGTCTTCCTGGCTCCAAATCCCTGCATCTCCCTTCCCCAGTCACTCCGCTATGCTGCCGGCCTATTTTAGAGATGGTCCACTCTGCATTTCCAGATGCCCTTCACTCTGAGCAATGTGGGAATGCATGGGCCCTAGGCTGTGTTTACAGATCACACTTCAACACTCCTATCTCCTTGAGATCCTAGCACATGGTCTGACAAGCCCAAAGTGGTCCAGCACATAGCTGGGCTGCGTGCCTGCATTCTGAGCATTCTCGCTACCAGACGTCCAGAAGGGGGGGCCCAAGAGCCAGCCTGCGCGAGCTTACCAAGGTTGGTGGGGAATCATACATGGACCAGATTCCCTTTCATGGACCAAGTTTCTGCTTTTCCTTTGTATTATATTTTGCGTATGGTGGGCTCTCCTCCGCCCTTCACAGGCTTTCACCCTCTTCTTTTGGGGAATCCCAGATTTTTGAGGTCATCTAGCACAACCCTCTGGTTTTTCATATGAGGAAACTGAGACCCAGAGAGCCTGAATGATTTGCAGAGGCAGGATTTAAAACTAGATATTTTGTTGCTGAATCCATCACATTTTTCCGTGTATCACGTTACCTGTAATGATAAATTTGTTGTTCTACATTTTGTGTGATAGACATTGAAGGAGTAGCTAGGTGGTGCAGTGGATAGCGTGCCTGACCTGAGTCAGGAAGACATGTTCCTGAGTTCAAATCCAGCCTCAGACACTTTCTAGCTGTGTGACACTGGGAAAGTCATGTAATCCTGTTTGCCTCAGTTTCCTCATCTGTCAAATGAGCTAGAGAAGAAATGACAAACCACTCCAGCATCCTTGCCAAGAAAACCCCAAATGGGGTCATGACTGAAAATGACAAGAAGAAATCTTTACATACATATGCAGGTATGTATGAACACATTTATATACAGTGTGTTGTGTGTATATATGTACGTGCACATGTTATTGCCTATACCTACATGCACATACATGTACACACATGTGTGCATACATGCATGTGCATGCACACACAAAGCACTTAGCATAGAATAGATTGAAGGAAGATCGCCTGGAGGCAGAGTTAATCTCATTAGTTCCAGATGAAGGGAGAGAAGATATTTCTTAGGAGAATCGACAGGATTTTATGACTAATCATGTGCCCTTGTTTTAAAGTCATTAGACAATGTTTTGGAGTCAGGAACTCCTGAGTTTTAATCCTGTCTTAGTTACTCCCTGGGTGTATAATCCTGGGCAAGTCACTTAATTTCTCTCAGAATCAGTTTCCTTGTCTGAAAAATAGGGAAAATAATACATTCCTCACAGGATTATTATGAAGATCAAATGAGATAATTTATTCCAAGAACTTCTTAAACCTTAAACTGCCATATAAATGTTAGCAGTTTTTTCATGTGTGTCTATACCACAAACGCATGGATATAAACTGTATACATGTACACTTTCATACTCCTTTACACTCAGCATCACATATGTTCTCATGTAACACACAATAATATATATATACATGTATGTATATACACACATATGCATACATTGCAAAGATTCTTGATTTCCCCAGCTGCTCTTGCCCTCGCCTCCTTAGCTACCTTGTATTTATGTACTTCATATTCATTTTGTGTATATTCATGTCTTTCCTTGTCCCCTCCCTTAGGATACAAAACTCCTCAAAAGCAGGGACTGTTTCATTCTGGCACATTAAATGCTTGTTGATTGACAGATTCAGCTACACACATACACACAGACATTGACAGACACACACACACACAGACACACACACACATCCTCCATCCTGTGGGTCTTTCCTTCTGTGGCTACAGATGCTCCCTCACCCACACTCACTGCCATGGCCCAGTGGCTCATGCCCATTCATGCTGGTTGCCCCTAGGGGCTTTCTAGCTTCATGTGTTAACACTATGTAATTTAGAAGATGATCACCCCCTTTCCTAATAAAAACTCATGCCAGGCCAGCTTGGATTTCCCTGAGCTGACATGAACCCATCAAATGTACTGGCAAGAACAGAAATTGTAATGTCCAACAGCTGTCCTGGATGATTTATTTTAATTCTGTTTGGTATTTGATGATAAAGGTTAGTGTAGGGATGGGATGAGAGTGGGGTGCTCCAGACAAGGTGTCAAATTGGCTCTCTGAGCCAGGCAGCCCTAGTCTGAACTAACTAACCAGGAGAACTGGTGGCTGAGGACTGTTTGTCCTTGCAGTCTCTAGGAGACTATGGACTTGTCCTCCTTATTCCCTCTTTCCTGATAATGTGCCCTGGCAGGCAAGAGGATCTTAGACATTATATTCTGGTAGCTTCTCAGACTGATTTGCAAAGTGAATATTCCTCAACTAGAACAGGAAGGAAGTTCTTATCTAAACAAGAAGCAATTACTATCTGTCAAGATTCCTTGGGGATTGATGGAGGGAGAGGGGAGGACAGCCTTATAATCCCTCCAACTTTTCCTTCACGCCTTGCAGGCTGCTTTTCCTTATGCCTAGTTCTGATCCTATCCCTTCTTTCCTCTGAATACTTCAATGGTTACCCATTACATGATTAGTAAAATTCAAAACATTTAGTAGCCATTCAAGGCCCTCCACAATATTATGCCATTCTAATTTTCCTTCCTTATCTCATATTACTCTTCTCTCCTCTGGACTCTGCTCTTCTGCCCAGCTGGACTACTTTCTGTCCCTCCAAACACATTCTGTACTTTCTCACCTCTGTGCAGGCATATATGACTATTTCTGACTTATCCTAAATCACTACAGAGTTATGTGATTAAAAATTACTTTTAATGAGGAACACACAGGTATCTTGTCTCTGAGAAGGCTATAAAAAACGATCTTGTTTTGCTTTCTTTCCCAAGGTTGCTCACAGGAGCTCTATTTTTACTTTTAATTTTCATCTATCCCCAACCCATTCTAATTCAGTTCTGAGCACCAGGAGAGTTTTCAGTTGAAGGCTGAGGTTTCGTGTTTCCTTGGATCCTAGAGTCCAACAAACTTCCTAGATGATGACTATGAAGGGAAAGAAACAATTTGGTCACCCTCTAGGCAGGCAAAAAATAGATTATTCATTCTAATATACTCCTATAGTACTGCTAAGGAAATATCAAGTTAAGTTGCATGGACCCAAGTTAAAAGGAATATATTCATCCAAACTCAACAGCAGACTGAGCTCAGATTGTCAGTTTTGGCCAAGGCAAAGGAGTTCAAAACTTAAAGTAATCTTACAGTTTTGGGGTCTGGATGAAGCTGTGGGTCTGACTCACAAAGGTGTTAAAATAGCTCCTAAGGCCATAGTCTAAAAAGCTAAGACAACTTCCCTTATATGGTAGACTTTGTATAAGATCATGAGTTTTCAGAATACATTTGGTCCCTACGTATGTGCCCATTCTTATGTAAATTTTCCGTGCCCCATGCATGTCTTTTCAATATTACCTCTCCAATAAAGTAGGAATTTGTGGGAGCATGTAGCCCTGTATATATAATTTCTATAATTCCTATAATTTCTGTTAAATTAAAAGTCTTTTGCTTTAAAATAATACAGTTAATCTGGTAAAAAGAAGAATAATGGTAGGGCTTGTAAACTATGCTTTGAATAGAATCTGACCTGCCTTCCTTGAACCTGAGATCTTTTCAGAAAGTCCCCTTGAGGTTATTCCTCTTTTTATAATATTCTCTGTGATTTTAGAGAGTGTGGATTTGGGTTCACACTGAGTCTTTAGACTTACCTGTTAATGTAAGTCTTTAGGCACCTCCACCACCTTTTAGATTATATCAGATAGTTAGACAAAGGGACAAAATCTTTGGAATCCCTGAATATCTAGCCAGGTTTGGTCACATTACATGAATGAGTCTACTTTGTCTACTGCATTGGAGTACTTTTAGGTCTGCGCCTGCACCCTACCCCTGAACTTTGGGAGATAAGTGTAATACATAGCCAGTGACCTAAGGAGGGACTGGAATAAGAACAATTACAGAAATAAATGCCATTACTCCACTGTGATAATTGTGATACCGAGCCATGATCACACCCTTTGGGAGACAGATGGGTCGTTCTTTTAATTCAAAGACTATATTACATTGATGTTAAAACAAACAAACAGGGGTAGGATTCAGGCTAAATCCTGGGCATGCTCTCATTCAGGAAGCAAATGCAGAATCTCACTCAGATGATGAGCCCAAATGCTATTGCACATTTGGGGGCTCTAAAGACTTTGTCTCTTCATCTGACTAGCTGACCTAACATTGAGCCTGGGAAATGGAGGAAGCTGCCCAGGACCCACATTCAAAAACTAGTCTAAAGATCCAGAGGTTATGAATGGGAAAGACTGATGTCTTTCATCTTCCTATGGCTTCCTCCAAACAGAGCACCCTAGGATTTGGGAGTATATGTCTCCTTCCTTTCTATTCTAATCTCTGTGAAGAGTAAGCTAAGAGAAAAACAAGGGGTAGTGACCAGAGAAAAGGAAGACATCAGGGTAAACCAATATGGAAGGGGAGATTATTGACCAAAATTAAGAGAAGTTGAACATATATACTGCTTCTTCTCAAACTTCCTTGTCTCCCATTAAGTGGAGATAGGCTCCTCTGATTCTCACAGCCTTTTATTCCTTCACCCCCATATCCTGGACCCAGGACAGGCAATGTTTCCTTTCTATAAGGGACTCCAGGCATGGCATAGGAACCTGAGTTCCTTTGGGGGCATGATCAGATTCTGATGAAAGGAAAGAGGAATTTGAAATGCAAGGATATTCAGATGGAGTATTCCCAAACTGGACAAACAGCACAAATCCAGGGGCCAGAGTCACACAGAGAGTCAAATAGAGGTTGGAGAGTATTCTCAGAGAAATTTGCGGGGACACAGGGATAGATTGTTCATTATACTTTCAACCAAAATCTATCTGCTTTTTAAGTGTGCCTCATTTGTGGATAATTATGCTTTCTGAAAAGCCATGAAGCTGGAGCTGCAGAGGACATGTGCAATCCTTTTGAATGAGATAAAGAAATGGTGTCTGGTTGATTGTACATGTAGGTGTACTGACCAGACTCAACCAGTCTTAACGAATGGATCAATTTCAACCTGGAGACATTCCTCTAATTGAATCTCTGTGCTTGATATGGCTCTGTTTAACACTTTTCTCAATGACTCACTTGACTGAAGGCATAGATAATCCAATTGTGTCAAAATGTTATCAGATTGTAGAGGATGCAGAATTGGGAAAGGTAATTCTACCAGATAATAGAATCAGCATCCCAAAATCTTTCAATGAGATGAATCTAAGATGATGACATTTATTAGAGACAGATGATTTTATTACTTTGCAATAATATTATACTTCATATGTTATGCTTAATATCTTAGAAGACTTGCAGAGTAGTCATTTATACTTTATACGTTCATATTATACTTCAAAATGTTATTAATATATTTAAATGGATTATATGTTAATATATAATTTTAAAACCACACTGTAAATAACAGAAGCTTATGATTTCATGTAAAATCTTTGTTATTTCTTATGTATCTGACTACATTGTGTTTGCTGACAAGTGTTAAGTTTATAATCTAAGAAATGTTATAAGGGTAACTGTAAAGTTCTTTACTCAGGCCAAAAAAATTAACCACAGAAGTACAGTATGGGGAGACATGGCTTAACAGTAATTCATTGGGAAAAGATCGGGTATATATATATATATATATATATATATATATATATATATATATATATATATATATATATATATATATATACCAGATAGACTCAGTATGAGTCAAAATGTGGTTTGACAGTAAAAAAAAAAAAAAGTCATATGACCAAGATTGTCTTAGTGTCCCAAACTTCAAGACCTCAAAAGATTCATGATTTCTTTTGTGGGGGTAGTCTTCTACTAAATCATTCCGCAATCCCTCTATACCATACTAACAATTTCTGTGGTAAAAACAAAAATTATCTTATAGTGGCTAACCTTCTTGCGAAGAGCCTCTCCACATTTAGCTAAGTTGGTTTTTGGACAACAGGCCTTTCTTAGACCTATACTCAAAGGCTTTCCATTTGGGTGAGATCTTGGAGTCTGTTGGCATAGCCTTCAAGATCCTAGGATCACTTCCACACTACCATGAAACATGGAAGGATGATGTATCCAGAACTAGGGAGACTGTATTTTCATAATACTCTGTGATGTTCAAGTCACATTTGGAGTACTGAATTCTGTTCTAAATGCCATGTTTCAAAGGAATATTGACACATCAGAAGATAAAAGGATTCAAAACCATGTGTTTTGAGAAAAGCTTCTGGAATTGGATATGGTTAGCCTGGAGAAGAGAAAACAGTAGAAGACAGTTACTCAGAAAAGAGTGCCATTTTCCAGGTGTCAGACTTGTTGTCATGTCTATAGCCTTGACATGGCATGTTTTTAAAGCATGGAGGGGGAATCTTGGAGTCTTATCAAATATTCAGTTCCTAATGAACCCGAGCCCCAGAATCATCACAGATACCCTCTCCCTTGTGGTGCACTTATTGTAGACAGGTGAGCCCTGAAGTTACACATACAGCCTATGTTCTCCTGTCTTCTTTTCTTCAAAGTTTAGTTGACCAAGAGAGTAAACAGGAAGGTGAGCACATAAGGACCTCAGGCTATCACCTCTGTGCTTTTCCACCAAACTAGAGTGCTACCTAGCTCTGGGAATAAATGTAATGACTCTAGAAGCAGATGGTAGTCTAGTGGATTGAGCACCTGGCTTGGATCCAGAAAGAATAAAGTTCAAATCTGGCCTTGGACTTTTACTATGTGACCCTGGGCAAGTCACTTCACCTCAGTTTGCCTCAGTTTTCTCAAGGTTAAAGTTGGGATAATAATAACATTTACCTCACAAAATTGTTGTGAGGATTAAATGAGCTAATACTCATGAAAATGCTTAGCACAGTCCCTGGCACAAAGTAGGTGAAATATAAATACTTATTCTTTTCCCTTTTCCTTCTGGACACAGGACCAAGAAGGTAGCCTGCAAGAGTTATTGGCTGAGGCTTTGTTTTCCACCTAGAAACAGGACAATCATAGTGTTGTTTTCCAACACTCCAGCATCAAGACACTCTTCCTCTCTCACAGGCTCCTCACCTTCAAAGATACTGCTTTGCCAGGTTGAGAGATGGAACCCAAGTTCTTACCCTAAAGCTTCCTTCTTTAGAACACAAACCCTCCCCTTCATTTTCCCAGGGTGGATAAGCCTGCCATGGGTACTGTTAATCCATAGAATACTAGAATCTCAGAACTGAAAGGATCCTCTGTATTCATCTAGTCTAATAATGCCTGAACAGGAATATCCAGATCATTATCCAATTTTTGCTTGAAGACTTTTAAGGATAGGTGGCTTACTACCTCTTGAAGACACTCTACTTTTGGACCAAAACAATTATTTTGAAGTATTTCCTTATGTGGAGTATAATCCTGCTTCCACATAACTTCCATTCACTAGTCTCAGTTTTGCCCACTGGTGTCAACCAGAACAAACCCAATCCCTCTTTCATCAGACTGTTCTCAAAGAACTTGAAGACAGTGATGACAGTACTTCTCCCCAAGTCTTCTTCTATTCCTTCCACAGTCCTTGTCAGGGTCCTTGCCTTCCATCACACCTACAGAGATTCCTTCCCTGAAGCACCCTTAGAGCTAAGCCTGTATCCTTCAGAAGGAAAAGGGGAACAGGAGAAAGGAGATAGAGATCCTAGGTTTGGTATTAAACCAGTTACCAAGAAATGTATGTTATGTGGCAATTAGGAGCAATGTGACCTCCTAGGTTTTTATTACTTTTAAAAAAAATCTTCCTAATGAGTTTCTCATTCCTGCCCCCAAGGCCACTGTCCTCTGGGGACCCATTTGCTTTGGGATTGGCTGCCAGGAAATTGTAAATACACATTCAGGTCTAAGGGCTTCTTCACAAGGAGCCAGCTCTTTCCCCAGGTCTCTGAGAATGAGGAGCCACCCTTGAGTAACATTTTCCCTGATCTCCTCATGGGTCATTAGAGGATAAATCAGATCAATTCAGGACATGCAGGATCCAGATGACTTTTTCCAGATGTCAGCCTTAGGATTGTTTCTTCATTTTGCTGTTTCTTATTCCTTTTTGACAGGCAACTGGATTTGCAGTTCAAAAGACCTGGATTCAAATCCTGCCTTTGACATTTCCCACCTGTGTGATCCTGGGCAAATCACTTAACCTTTCTGAGCCCTCAGTTTCCTCACCAGTAAAATGGGAATCGTAATGCTTATGCTGCCTGTCTCCCAGGGTTTCACAATACTTGGGAAGTGATTTGATCCCCTTAAATGCCAGTTATTATTATCATTTTATTAGGGCCAATATGTGCTTCCAAGGAGCACTGGTCTCTCTTGTCCTGGGAATGTCCCCCTCCCTTCTTCTCCTGTTCCCTTTTGCATGGGAACTACCAATGGAGAGTGTATGGGACTGGCATTGTGCATGTCCTGAGCAGTCTGAGGACATATTTCTATAGATGCAAAATTCCCTTCCTCCTGCCTCCCCCCTCCCCCACACAGAGAATCACTAGCTAAGCTTTAATTTTGCAAAAGAGAGCATGGAAGGGGGGACTTTTTTCTGAAGATCCCTGGAAGAAAGGTGAGAGTTAGGAGGGGGCAGGGCTTGCACTTCTGAGAACCTGTGAAATCAATCCACTTGTTCAGAGGATACTTTTAGCTAGGAATGTGCGACTGCAGCTACTTTCTGAGAGCAGGCACTTTCTGATAGGCTATGAAATTGTTTAGGTGTCAGTAGGAGAGGAAGATTCACAAGCTGTGGGCTCTAAAATCAGTTTGCATAGCTGAACAAATGTGACTGTTTCAGAAGAAAAGGCAGAACCAAGGGAAAGAGACAAGCAAATGTGGTCAGTAATGTTTTCCTCTTCACCAATTTTAGATTCAAACTCTACTACTTATCACCTGAGGAACACTGGGCATGCCACATTCCCTCTTTGGGTCTCAGTTTCCTCCTTTGTTTGTTCTGTGAAGCTTGACCTTTATGCCAACAGCTAGCTGGCAAAATGCTCCATCTAGGGCAGAGGTATCATATACCTGGCCATTAAAACTAGTAACACTCCTGAGTAAGATCAAAACCAGACTAAAATGAAATTGGGGAATACTTAACAAATAAATAAAAATACAAAAGAGCTTAAATAATATTACTCTGTGCCTTCAAGGATTTTTATGCACAGTTAGTGGCTCTTATTTCTACTTGAGTTTGACACCTCTGTTCTACCTGTACTGTTTCAGGCACAAAGAATATATAAGACCCAGAGATGCCTTCACTTAGCTGGAAGACTGTTATGTGGAAGAGAAACCTGTGGAGGGTATCTCTACATCAGGGAGATCACAGATCCACTGGAGCATCCCCAGCACAGGCATGGGGCTCTGCACACAACAGGTGTTCCATAAATGTTTGTGGATTTGAACTCTCTGTTATTCATGCTTTATGTGCATTTTGTTAGTTCAGATATTTATGAAGTGCTTACAATGTGCAAAACACAATACTGTATGCTAGTGTATGTACTGTATGAAGGCTGACTTTGCTGGAGGAAGAATGAGATAGTTGGATGAAAAAGACCAACTCTGAGATTCTGTGATTCTGATGTGTGCCAGCCACAATCCACTCCAATGAGTTCCACCCAGCTCACAGCCTCTCCATCCATCTTAGCTTAGTTAATTCCAGATCACAGACTATATATACATTTGACCCAACCATCAGCTCCCCACCCAGCTCAAATGAAAGAGACTCCCTGACTGGTGCGCATCAGAGTACACAGAGGGGCTGAATAAAAGGCAAATAACACATTTCTGTGACCACTTAAATAAGCCTGTTAAAAACCAGATTGCTTTAGTCAAAGTCCTTTTCCATTTTGTGCAGGGTGGGCAGGACATCCTTACTATAATTGTGCCAGGCCTTATAAACTTTACATGTTTTAGAACATTATGTTCCAGGAGCATAGCTTTAAGAAGCACAAAGAGGGAGGTGGGTTTCCTCAGGTGTCATCAAAGGACTTCCAGACTTGTTATATCTATCCTCATGACAGATAGACAGGAGGGAGCTGGGCATTTAGCAAACCTATGATCACTTTTCTTGATTATTTTGTGTTGGAGAATAAAGGACACCTCTCACCAAGTCTTTTCTTCTAGAAACTGAACAACCATAGGTCCCCTAATCAATTCTCCTAGGACAGTACTGGCCATGTGACCAAGGGAATGCACTTTTCTCTGAGTCTCAGTTTCTTCATCTATAAAATGGGGAATATCAATCAACAAGCATTTATTAAGTACCTAGCATATGCCAGGCACTGCACTGGGAGATGGAGATACAAAGACAAAAACAAAAGTTTCTTCTTCAAGAAGCTTCCATTTTGTAATGGAGTACTATTGTGCTTTAAGAAATGAGGAGCAGGAGGACTTCAGAGAAACCTGGAAAGACTTGTATGAACTGATGCAGAGTGAAATGAGCAGAACCAGGAGAATGTTGTATATAGTAACAGCCACATTGTGTGATGACTGACTTTGATAGACTTAATTTTCTCAGCAATGCAAGGATCTAAGACAACTCCAAAAGACTCACGATGGAAAATGCCACCCACATCCAGAGAAAAAACTTTGGAGTCTGAATGCTGGTGGAAGCATAGGATTTGCTGTCCTTTTCTTTTGTTGTTTTGTTTTGTTTCTTCTTTCTTGTGTTTCCTCCCATTTGTTCCAATTCTTCTTCACATCATGACTAATGTGAAAATATGTTTAATATGAATGTATAAGAAGAGCCTATATCAGATTGCATACCATCTTGGGGAGGGAGAAGAAGAAGAAGGGAGAGAAAATTTAAAACCCCAAATCTTATGGAAGTGAATTTTGAAAACTAAAAATAAATAAGTAAATAATTTTTTAAAAAAAGAACCTTACGTTCTATAAACCACTACTTACACTACCGACCTCACAGAATTGTTGGGAGGAAATCTCAACAAACTATAAAGTGTGAAAGTATAAATTATTCTTCATTGTCACCCTTATTGTTATGATATTGAGTTACCTTCACCATTCAAGTTATCCTCCTCTGGCCATGTTGTGGTACATCAATACCCCTCTTAAACATCAGTGCTCCAAACTGAATATAATCCACCTCACACGGACTGATGAAAACAAAGCAAGAAAGAACCACTACCACTCTGCCCTAGATACAACTCAAGATGGAGAACTAATAGACCAATGAATGCTAGGTTTATTTGTACCAATGTAGACAGAAATCATTCATCCCAGGAAGGAGTGAGAGGTATGTGGCTGGATGAGGGATTAGATACAGATCTTTCTACTCTTTATGAATTTCTACTCAATCTTGCCTTGAACCCCAAAACTTTGCTATCTTAGTCTCCACCAATTCTAGATTAAATAAGGTAACATATATAAAATACCTCACATGGTAGCTATCATCATTATCACCACCACCATCATCATCCTCCTACTCAGTAGGTAGGGACCAGAAAGTTTGTGTACTTGTATCAGTAAGTACCCCAACATACACAGGTAGCAGGGAGACCTGCTACCATGAATTCTTAGATCTGCATTATGAAAGGAAAGGCAACTCTTGAGGGGTTAAAAATCACTTTAACCAAACACATATATCATTCACCTAGTTCAAGGGAGTCAGCGCCCTGAACTTCAAAGAAAATATGGAGAAATTAAAGATCAACAGACATGGCTTCCTCTTCCTGACCATAATTCAACAGACAGTCCAATTGTCTGACCATAGTTACCAGAGAGGGAAGCATGACATCTGGGTTCTCAAAGCTGGGGAGTTCATTTAGCTGCTTCCCAGAGTCCTTGTCTGGCCAAACAAACACTTCCAATCAGTAAGCCCCAAAATAAAACCCACACCTCAGAGTCTTTACACACTTTTTAGAGCCAGAGGGCCTCACATCCCTTGAGAACCAGTGCCTCATTAACATAAAGTGGACCTTTCTATAAATCTTCCCAGACCTGACAATGAGTGGGAAAGATCCTCCTTATCACATTCAAATAGAGGCATTATACTTCTTGATTATACTAAAAAAAAAAGAAAAACAGCAAAAGATCCTATTTTTCTTACCATTACAGTGCTGAAGTGATACTTACATAGGCTCCTCTGAGGGCAGGGACTTTCTTTTGCCTTTTCCTGTATCCCCAACACTTAGCACAGTGACTGGCATATAGTAGGTACTTAATAATGTTTATTGAATTGAATGAATTAATGTATTTTATTTGGATCTCCTATGGTGCAGGGCTCATGGATCTAAATCTGGAAGGGATCTCAAAGGCCATCAGAGCAATTAAATTGTTTGAGCATGGCCATATAGGCATTAAATGCTGGAAGTAGAATTCAAACCCAAGTCCCCTGAGCCCAAATTAAGTGTTCTTTCCCCTGTCGATTCCCCATAGACTCAGAAGATTTGACCTGGAAGAGTTTTTGTGATTATTTTCTCCTACTCCCTCATTTGACAGTTGAGGAAACTGAGGCTTGGAGAGAGGAAGTCAGTTGTTGGGTAGTTGCAATTGCACCATTATAGAGGTGAGGCTGGAGTCTCTTTGTACATACATAAAGGTATACAGTCAGATCTAAACTAGATTTTGCCCCAAATGCTCCTGACCAATTCAACAAGTATGCACCAAGCATCTACTTCGAGCCAGGCCATTGCTACTGTTGATGGCAGCTTCTTTTTATCTGTATCTGGAGTCTTGGTTAAATTAAGTGCCCTGGCCCACCCTCTAGAGGGTGCTCAGAGAGGGTTTCCTCACTTCCTTCCTGCCCTTAAGGCTCTCTGTACTTTGGGAGAAGGAAAAACCAGTGGGTTTTGCCAGAAGGTGGGTTATATGCAGTTAAACTTCTGAGCATCCCATACTCCCCTGGGGCTTTTTATGGGAGAACTACCTCAGGGTAAAGGACAGAATGTGCACCATGCAGGAGTGCTTACCAGTTGGTAATTCATCTATGACCTACCTTATAGTCCTGCCAGGAGGAGAAATGTGTGGGTGTGAAAGGTAGAAACCAGAAGGGCTAAGGACAAAGGGGCTGTTGCTACAGATCACCCCCAGCAAAGGTCCAGAGGAGATTCCTTTCTCTTTGACACCTGGGGATTATGCCCCCAATCCTCCCTCCCATAAGAAGTCTCCCCCAATTATACTGTGAACCCCTTGAGAATAGATACTGATTTTTTTAACCTTTCTTTGTATCCCTAGCAGTTAACACACTGCCTAGTACATGGGGCAGATAGGTGGCACAGCGGATAGAGTCAGAAAGAAATGGGTTCAAATCTATCCTCAGACACTCACTAACTGTGTGACCCTGGGTAAGTCATGTAACCCTGTTTGCCTCAGTTCCCTCATCCAAATCTGGCCTCAGTCATATTATTAGCTATGTGACCCAGAGCAAGTCACTTAACTCTGTTTTCCTCAGTTTCCTCATCTGTAAAATGATCTGGAGAAGGAGCTAGCAAGTCTTTCCAACATCTTTGCCAAGAAAACCCCAGATGGAGTCACAAAGAGTCAGACATGACAGAAACAACTAAACAACAATGATAGTACATTGTAGATGCTTAATAACTGCTTCTTGACCAGGCTCCCTTGAGTGATACAGAACTCTACTCAACTTTGCTCAACCAGAAAAACCATCCCCTCCCTGGGGGCAGAATCTAGCTCTTCCCCCAAAAGAGAATTGTTTACACAGGATTGGAGCCTAGGTGTCTGGAGAATGGATTT